>NC_053426.1:85677282-85900151 GCF_007990345.1 Gossypium hirsutum
TATCATATAGTCCTGTTTTGTATTTGAGCGTCTTGCTGAAATGGTGGGTCATTAGTATTTTGGTGCTGCATCGGGGGTATGACTCCATAGTTTCTTGGTAAAGCGATATTACTTTGTTTTTGAAGTTTTCTCCGAATGCTCCTTTCAATTTCTAGATCAAAATTGGCAATAAACTCTAAATTATTTTGGGTCATACAACACCAGAAATAAAATGTGAAAATAGAAACAAAAAGAAAACAAGTTAGTAACAACTAAATATTATGAAATAAAAACAAACAAAAATAAACATCAAACAAATGCCATCCTAGGCAACGGTGCCAAAATTTGATTGGTTTTTTAACGTCACAGCAATAATGTGCAAATGTACACTATTGATGCAAGTATCGTAGATAGATATGAGTTTGTTAGATATCGATCCCATGAGGATGGTTGTCTTTTGTCTATCAATGTCAGTGCAATAAATAGATAGGAATGAAATAAATTATAAGAGTAGTTGTCGAAGCAATAACTTGAAAATAATAAGATAAAATATGATAATGATAAACTGGGATCGCCAACATGAATATTCAACATAATACTAAGTGCTCACAAAGGATAAAAGGATAGGTGATTGTCGATGCATTTAGTTGCAATGAATATCTTACCAAGCTTAACTTCTATATTTAATCTAAGACTTAAACATGAATATTAACCACACCTTCTGATGATGGCAATGGATCACTATTAAGAAAAAGTGGATTAAATTCCTCTAATCCTCAAGCAACTTCCATTGTCATGCTTGTTAGCTTGAACTGTCTCTGCACCTTCCAGTGTCAGTGACCGCATTAACACTTCCATGCTAAAAACATTCAAACCCAAAGATTAAACAGTAGAAGCAAGATTGAATAAAATAACATTTAATCCAAAAATCATGTATACTTCCATACAAACATGAAATATAAAGTAATCACTAGCATTTAGATAAGAAATATAAAAGAAACAAGTGGAGAGTACTATTCCTAGAAAATCTTGACTTGATCTCTCAACTCCCTCTTATGTCGCACTCAGGGCTCCTTGTCAAGAGCTAATCTACATCCCTTTCACATCGGTTCACTCGTGGAGGCTTAAGCTGACATCGTCGAAAAGATTCAAAAGATAGGTTGAAGAAGATAATACCCCTCAAAAAGCCTCTCCTCATTTTTTTTCCTTTTCACGTGAATATTAATATTTATCCAAATAGCACAGGTTTCCTTTCATCAGAATCATGTTGCCCCTGTACATACAAGTTGGTTGTACCAGATTGGATAGCTCACACATTTTTGTTCTTATCCGAACAACTGTCAGCTGCGGCAACAATTCTGGATGCAATCTGAAAATACTCATGGAGCGACATTGGTACCAAAATATGACAAAATTAAGGATAAATAGGCTAAGATCCATTGTGTTATAAAATGCAATTTACTGTACTGAAAATGCTAAAATATGTGCTAAAGATAACTAAATGGGGAGAAATTAACCAATAAGTAGGGAGAAAATATATGTTCTTTCTAGTACTATCACTAACTTAAAACCTCCATGGATATTCGGTTCTTTGAACAAGAAACTAAAAAGACGATAACAAATTAACCTTTTGTTTTTATTTTATTTTAATTTAATAAACCAAATTACCATTTTAACCTTGGTTAATAAATAATTAAAACACCAATTTCATGCCAATAATTGTTCACTAACTCCTTAAATGGTCTAATTACCATTTAAGTCCCTTTTCCTTTTCTATAAGCCATTTAATCACTGAAATCAAATAGTGATCAAATTTTACATCTTTTATGATTTAGTCCTTTTTAATTAATTAACTATCGAAATGTTAAAATTTTTCAACAAAACTTTAATACCACCTTAATGACATATTGTAAATTTTTATAAAAATATTTACAACTCGGTTTATAGAAATGAGGTCCCTATACCTCATTTTCTAAACCCACTTGACCTTAGGGTCTTACCACTTGAACTTATTAAATCATTTATATAACAAAAATCACTATATCAAAAACCTTTTTAAAAACATGTTTAACTCGTAAATATTAAATAATAATATTTACAAACTTATTCATCAGATTTGGTGGCCCCGAAACCATTATTTCAGACACCACTGAAAAACAGGTTGATATAATAAGGAAACCCTAAAAGGGGTGGAGAGAACAAAAAGGAGATCCTTAGGCAAAAGAGATAGAAGGTGCAGCTGAGTAGAGATAGGAAGAGAAAGATGAAGGTAGCCCCTCTCAAGCCACCTCAGGACACTACATCAGTAGAGTGTGGGTTGGATATGTGAAAGCTATCTTCTCAAAGTTTTTCTGTTATTTCTTAATTACTCTTCGTGAATTAATTTAATGAAAACGATGTTGAATGATACTTTGGATTTGAATTTTAATTTCCAACTCATGTGTTAGATCTCATAGGGTTGGGATTACTTGATGAAACTCATATTTTCTTTAATGAATGAATCGTAGATCTACTTTAATACTCTGTTTCATTTAATGGTCTTTTTTATAAAATTACATGTTTGCAAACTCTAGACATAGATGGATGTACAACATGTTCATTAAATTAATCTAATTTTGATAAGGTTAGGTTAATGTGATCGAAATTGAATGATATGAGCAAGTGTTCGACCGAATACATGTAGCAGCCACTAGACATAGAGCAGCATTCATACAAAAAGAAAACAAAATAGTGCAAGGTACATTGCTAAAGGCCTATAAACATATATCGCCTAAGGAAAGTTAACTTGAGGTCTTGTTCTCGAAAGAAGTGAACCATTTTAGAACTCTTTTGAGTAGTACGTTGAGTATAGTTTTGCCGAGGTATTACTGTTAATAAGGGTAGATTCTTAGTAATCTCGACCTTCCAAATAAACATCGTAGACACGCTATCATTTGTCGTAGTGTCTTTTCCATAACATTTTTTTAGTTGTTTACTTGTTCGTTTGCATATTATTCACCTAGTTATTCTTAAATTTGCCACTTCATTCTTACTCTTGTGTGGTCGTGTCACAGCATTTTTCATTACTGCACGTATCATTATTCCTTCAAATTACCACTGCAATCTTATCATCTTTTCACAATAACATTAATCATACCTTACTTTAATAACTTGACCAAATTATGCCATTCTCATCCCTATGGAGATGATCTCACTCATCACTTTATTACTTGTGTGATGTGTATACTTGCACAAGTCACATATCATATTCACAAACGACACATATATGCCTCAATAAAAATACGCCAAATCTTCTTACCAATCCAAATTTTTCCTAATAAATCCAAGCTCAATGTTGAGATTAAAATTTTCACCATTCTTGAAAAGATATAAATAAAACAAGTTAATCAAATCAATCACAATTAATCATGAATTAAAATTAATTTTAAAATATTAATAATATATGAACATTAGATAAAAGAAACTTCCTGTAAAGTGTTCCATCTTGACCTTTAAGATCTTGGATGAAAAAATTGAGGATAAATTCGACTGCCAGTTTGAGGGGACCATCACTTCTAAGAAAGATATACTTTTTTATAAAGTTCTTACCAAAAGTAATTTAAAATTCTTGGAAAATTCGAGTGGTTAAAGGTGTGAAGCTTCATAAAAAATTGCAAGTTTGAAACCCCCTAATGAATTTTTATTTTATTTTCTTCTCTCTAGAGAAAATTGGTTTTATAATTTTCTTAATATATAGGTAAGGGAATTAAGGTTTTTCTATTATGGTGTGAGCATTGGTTCAAGCTCGATGGGAGGTGTGATGCTTCTCCAAAGTCTATATTTATTTACATAAAAAGTATAAATGAAATAAAACTCTAATTCAAATGAATACTACAATCCTAAAGTATATCAAACTTATCTTGATCTTGATAGACATCCACTTAATAATAAAATATTTTTAACAGACATGTTTTTCCAATCAAGCTTGGATTTTGAAATCCAAAATTTAACTCTTATGAAGTTAGACTTGGATTTTCCCGAATTCAACCCAACTTTTTATTTCTTATCCAAACAAAAAATTTGATTCAAATCCAATTTTTTGGCCCAAATTCAAGTATCTAAACAGGGCATTAGTAATTTGTTTAAGTTTTGTTGTCTTTAATTATTTGGCATCTTAGTAAGAGAAAGCTTTAGATCCTATTAATCTTGAGAATGTTGACATTACGCAAGATTGGGTTACTGAGGAGCCAACTCTTCTTAACAAAGATGGATTTGATACGAATTGGGAAGTCGTTGAAGAACCTATGCTCAATTCTTCAAAAAGTAATTAATGATGAAGAATTTGTTTTTCTATGAAGATGATGAAATCAATATTCCACCAAATGAAAGTCAATGAGAGTGGGCTAATATTTATGGAGAACTTGGATGTAACGCCCCGAATTTTGGGCCTTGATGAATTGGGCTTTGGGCTTTGGGCTTTGGGCTTTGGGCTTTGGGCTTTGGGTCTCATAAAAATTTTAAGTGAGCAAGAAAATGACAAATGACATGTTGGCTTTAAGGGTTTAAGAAACTTGGAGTGTTTAGGTATGTTGGAGAAATTCTAGGTTCGAGTTTTGTGGTGGAAGAATTTTAATTTAATTATTAAAAGAACCAGGGTTGGGAGTAGTTGGGCTTTTAAATAAAAATAGGGGAAAATGGCATAAAAAAGCCTTGTAGTGAAGCGGCTAAGTGACGCCACTTAGGGTGTAGGGAGGTGGTGTTAGTGGCAAGCTATGAGATCCAAGGTTCGAATCCTAGCTTAGTATTTTTAGGAGTTTAATTTTGGGCCTTCTAAAAGGTTGGAAGTGGAATGAAGATGGACTCTAAGGGGAGTGTTCAGAAGAGAAAATTTAGGAAATAGATTGGGGAGTTATTAGGGAGAAAAACTAGGAGATGAGAAGGGGGAAATGATGGAGCCGAAATGAGAAGTTAGCCATGAGGAATTCGGCTATAGGGGCTATAAATAGGTGCTGAATGCAAGGTTGCCAGGCTAATGCCGTAATCTTTGTCACCCTGTTATCGGAAACCCTTTTCTCTTCAAGATCCAAAATGCCAAAAACCTTTGCTTCTTTCTTTCTCTTCTTGTGCCAATTTTCTATTCTTTTTCTACTCAGGTTTTTGATTCATTTTTTTAAGTCTATCTGACTTCTTCTTTCTTGAAGCCGAATAACTCTCTTTTTCCATACAAATCGCAAGGGCAGAAACTTTCTTGGCCGAATACTCTTGGTGCTGTCAGTACCCTTTCTAATAGGTCAAGTGTAACGCCCCAAAAATTGGGCCTAGAAGAGTTGGGCTTTGAGTCTGGGATTCGGATAGAAGAAAACCTGAATAATTAAGAAGTTTTAATTATTATCATTTAAGAAAGAATTTTTACTACTAGAAAATTTTTACTATATTTATTATTACGGATATTTTAAATTTTTATGAAATTTTAATTAGTATTATGAGATAAAATTATTATTATTAGAAAAATATTACTGTAAGTATGTTTGAAAATTTTTTATGAAAATTATTATTATAATTATTATTATATAGGAAAAAAATAATATTTACAAAAGTATTGTTGTTTTGGTGTTTAAACTCTAGGAAAAAAATTGTTTTAATTTGGCCTCTTAAGGGAATCTGGGCAGTAGGCTTCATTAATAAATTAGGGCTGAGTTTTAGCACAAGCAGGCATCTGGCCCAGTGGCTAAGGATGCTTGGAGGACACTAGGGAGGAGCCTGGGTTCAAGGCGCGGCGTGCGCAATTTGGGTTTTTTTTTCAAATATGCAGATCGCGGCTAGAATAAGGGTTAAGAAGAGTTGCGGGTATAATTTAACATAAAGAGCGCCTGTGGCGCAGTGGTAGCAGTGTGCTAGACATATAGAGAGGGCGTAGGTTTGAGTCCGTATGCAGGCGAATTTTGTTTAATTTTTAAAGTGGGCCAGAACTGAAGCAGGTAAGGTTTATAATTTATTGTGACCATGTATTAGCAAGGAAGGAAGCCTGGTGCAGTGGCCAGCAGCACGGGTGTGGGCGCAAGGTGGATGGAGGTCTGGGGTTCGAGTCCAGGCGAAGGTATGTTTTAATGTTATATTTTTAAAATGAATGGGACTTCAGCAGGTAACCTTTAAGACAAAATGTGATGGTATATTATTGAAAACAAATGCGCCTCCTAGTGGCCAGCAGCGTGCTGGGCAACCTGGTGGTCCCAGGTTTGAACAGCGTTATGCGCAAAAGGGTGCTTCTTTTTGCTGTACGCGCGTGGGAAGGACCGTACAGGATTGAAACGCTACCAGCAACAGGAGGAGTCGACTGAGCGGTGGACTGCTGTTCAGCAGTTGAGAGTTTGAATTAAATTCAAACTTTGAATTTGGCCATGAATTAAGGAGATAAGGAAGGAATTAAAATTGGAAAAGGATTTTATTTTATTCTAATCTTATCTTATTTCTTTTGCTCATATTCTTTTCTATTTTTCCCAAAAGCTGAACAATTCTCTCCTTTTCTATTTTCTTTCCTTCTCTCATCTCTTCCCCTCTTCTCTTTTCTTTCTCCTCTTGCTAATTCTCATCCTATCATTCTTTTCATTGCTAACCGAATAGCAACAAGCCAAATCCTGAAGGAGTCAAAGGAAATCGATTTCTTTATAAAGGTATACACTTGTTCTTTTTCTTTTTAGCCGATTCTTGTTATTTTAAAAAGCCTTTCAACTCTTTTGTCAACACCCTTTTTGGTCCATACCCACTTCTTCTTCAGTGATCCAAAAGCCGAAAGCACAACATCCTTGGGTGACTTGGTGGCCGATTCTTAGGATCCTTGTGGTGCGATTTCTGCTAGTGTTTTGGAGTTGGGACTGCGTTGAATCTGAGTTAACACGGGATTGGAACCGTTTGGGTAAGTAAACCTTGGTAAGTGCTCGTAGCTTTAATCAATCTCGTATTATGGAGGTTAAGAAAAGCTGAAACCCTTCTAGTTTAGGGAGGTGGCCGAATATGGGTATAGGCCTTATGGGGTTCTTCTTTTAATATTTTTATGGTTTCTATAGTGGAGGAGCAGCAAGGCGTAGTGTCGATTTGGATTAGCTTGGATCACCGAAGTGGCTAGACCTCGTCATAAATCTCGGCAGAGGTAAGGTGCCTAAGGCCATTATGGATGGTGGTCGAATATGTAAGTGTTAATATTGGATGGTTCTTGATTTGGTTCAATTATTGCGAGCTGATCTATTTAACGGTTGATTATAGGAGAAATCGTGTAGGAGATCTCGTCGAGGAATATCGCAAAACAGGAGGATGTGTGAGCAAGCGAACGCTCATTAGTTAGGTAGATTCGTTGAGATGATAATCGGAAACATTGGAAACGGTAAGAGAGTGATTTTTGGCGTTCACGGTAAGTTGGGCCTCGAGGGGCTGAAGTAGGGCCCAATGGGCTTTCGAGCCCATTTGAGTAAAATTGGTGGAAAATGAAAACCTGTTAAATTTCGCATTGAGACTGATAAAACTGTTATGGAATTTAGGCTAAATGGGCCTAGATGACAAAATCGGCTATGTAGGGCCCATTAAGGGTTTTAGGCCCAATAACTCAATTTCGCTAAAAATGGGCCAGAATCGCTGTTTGCACACATGAATTGTTAGTAACCGTTAATGAACATGGAAACCCTAACTTTCGGTAAAATTACAGAATTACCCTTATAATATGAAAATGACCGTTTTGCCCCTAGGTAAAAATGACCATTTTGCCCCTAGGGTTTAAATATGAATTTAATACATGAGATTTTGATAAACATGGTATGTATGATATGCACATGACATGTATGATATGCACATGATATGTTTGATATGCACATGATGTATTCATAAATGCATTGGGTTGGGTTTTTATATGGATGGAGGAAGTGCAAAAGGGCTTATGCCCCAGTTATTAAAAGGGCTTATGCCCCAGTTATTAAAAGGGCTTATGCCCCAGTTATCAAAAGGGCTTATGCCCCAGTTATTAAAAGGGCTTTTGCCCCAGTTATTAAAAGAGGCTAGGCCTCTAGTTACATGATAAAGCAGCTATGCTGCCAGTGGAGAGTTATGGTTGGGTGGGTTGAGTTATTCCCCACATGGTGTGTTGGTTGGTACGGGTGGAGAGTAGCGAATGGTGGGTCGAGTAGTCTCCCTAAATGGGCTTACATTCATTTGTTTTTCATTGACGGTACATGTGATATTGAAATGGGCCTATGGGCCATACCGTTTACAGTAAAAGGCTTCGGCCCAGTGTTATGAAGTATAAAATATGAAAAGGCTACGGCCCAGTATATATATATTGAGATTGGACTTGGGCTAAGGCCCAGCAGGCTGATATTATTTTGGGCTCTGAAAGGGGCTTGTTGCACACTGAGTTTCCAAACTCACCCCCTTTCCTTAACCTTGCAGGTGAGCCTTGATGTGGGGACTTGGAGCCGGAGGGGATTCAGAGTGGCCACGGTGATCGCCTTTGGGCTTTTAAATAAGCATTGGTTTTCTTTAAATTTCCTTTAATTATTATTTATTCTTGGGTTGTAATAAGGCCATTTTAACTTTTCTTTTATTTCTTTTCGGGATTATTTTATTTTTAATAACTTTAAAACTGGTTGATAATTATACAAATGGGCTAGACTTAGGACGTGTTTTCAAAATGATACTTGATTTCAAAATATCACAACACCACGATTATTCGATTTATCAAAGACGTCTACTTAAACAAATTTAAACTCGATATAACAAAGTGTGGCAATGGTCGTGGGCATGTCTAGGATTTGGTCCAATCGAAGAGCTTGGTACTTAAGCAGCCTTCCTGGCTCACCTCTTCTGTCTCGGATACCTACCTGGTGCCCAGCTTCCATTCACTTTTTTAACTCAACAAAATATATGGTTTTTAAAATGCTAAAACGGAATATGGGTTTTCAACTCCAATGTGGCACGTCAGATTCGGCCATAACGTCTGAGCCAGGTTTGGGGTGTTACATCAAGCCTAGTGTAAGTGCTTTGTTCTCATAATCGATTTTTGCTAAGTATCGAGTATATAGTCCCTCACTTCTTCTAATCAGTTTTGGGTAGGAATAGGTAACGAATCTTAGTCCTTGGATCTCTGCCAATTTGCTTCTCAGGTGACAGACTTTGGTAAGTGCTCTTGATCTTGGTTGGCCAAATGGTCATAGTTAAGGTAAGGGGACTTGTGTTGGATACGAGTCACCTATTATTCTAGTTTTAATAAGTAAGATTAATGTAGATCTAAGGTTAAGGTTAAGGTGAGGTTTCGATTTTATTAAAAATATGTATTAGGCATACGATTAATTGAAGGGTGATATCGTTGTAGGTTGGTGACTAAGGGAACCGCAGCACGCTTGCTTACCAGGTGTGTACATACACTGCACGCACAAGTAGATCGGTAAAAGTCGAAATGCCGAAATGCCGAAAAGCCAAAAGTTTGGCTATGGTAGTCTTGCGAGTGCGTGAACACTTGTAAGGGGGAGACTGATAGGTTGCCTGAGACCCACGGGCGATTTCGTGGACTTGGGTTGTGATTTGGCCATACGGGCCAGAATGGGCTAGATGGGCCCGATAGGCTGTTGGGCCCATAATAGGCAAAAATTGAATATTGATGCTATGTGATAGGAATTTTTATGTGAGCATAAATATAAATGTGACTAGGCCTAACGGGCCATATAAATGTGATTTGGGCCTAATGGGCGATATGCAGGTGGTTTGGGCCTAATAGGCCATATGAATATGATTGGGCTTAATGGGCCAGATACAGGTATGTAGATTTGTTGGGCGTTGTAAGGGGTTTGGGGCTTAGCATATGATAAATACATAAGACTTAATTAATATATTGCGATCGTGGACAAGTCAAAGGGTTAAGGTGTGGCAACGGGTATATGCATGTCTAGGACTAGATTTAGGGAGAGCTTGGTACTTAAGCAATCTTAATGACCTACCTCCTCTTCTTTGGAATCCTACCTGATGCATAGTATTCATTCATCTTAGATCGCGGGACTTGTTAATGGGTCAAGGTAAGTGAAAACCATAATTAAGGGAAAATTACAAAAATGCCCCTAAGGGCAAAAATGACCAAAATACCCCTAGGTGTTGAATTTACGTTTTATGGATGTGACATGCATACATATGATCTTCTGCTTAGGCTGCATATGGGGTGGGAACTATGGAACGGAGGAAGTATATGAGGATCGCATGGTTGCCTAGCAATCGTGGATCTACTAACGTCTTTTAAAGCCCAATATGTAAATGAAGGTAGTTCCGCAACCGGGCTACCATTGGAGTGTGGGCTGGATGGGTCGATATTTATATCCCCACATGGTGTGATGGGGGACGGAGCTGGTGTGTAGCGGATGGATAATTTGGATGGGGTTGCATTGCATGTTTGATGATTTCTTTTTGAATACTTGTTTTTCATCGAGGGTTGTACACACTGAGTTTGCGAAAACTCACCCCCTCTTCTATTTTATTTTCAGGTGATGCTCAGTAGAAGGTTCAATGTTTGGAGGGACTCTGTGTGGCTAGCTAGCAAGACAACTTGGACTTGTTTCTCTTTTAAAAGCATATAAGTTCTTTATTTTATTAAGTACTTTTCAGGTCGGAATGTAATAAGGCTTCCTTTTTGTTATTATTTGGATAATTATTTTATGCGTTGTAATTACGAAAAGTTGAACATGGATTCTCTAGACCTTAGTTTTTTTATATACTACGTTTCTGCAACTAAATTTTAAAATGACATGTTTTCATAAAATCATATGCTTCAAACAAGTGATGTTAAGGAATTTTTTTAAGTTAATTAAGGTTTCTTTTATTTTAAGAAGGGTTTTTAATGAAAACACAGTTTTCGCTAAAACACTTCAATGCAACACACCGGATACGGCCATAACGTCTGGGCTGGGTTTGGAGTGTTACATTGGAAATGTGAATAATGGTGGTAAATGAACTTGTGTAGGCTAATATTTTATAAAACTTTAATCCTATATGTTTAGTAAGTTAGTACAGGATAACCTTATGGTTGATTGTATGGGATATTTTTTTTCTTATTTATCTTTTATTTATGGAATGATGGATTGTTATATGCTTAGTATGAAATGATCATTTTTCTTCAAATCGATTCTTGTCTCCTCTCTGGCTCTCAGATCAATTTCATCATAAGCATCATATCCAGATTCCTCGAATATTTTTCAAACTATATAAACAAAATAAATGAGTTCAACATCCAATCTTAGCTCAAACTTGACACTTCTTAGTTGGCATGTACCTATTGACTCAAGTTGAGACTTGGTTTAGTCCAAGAATTGATTAACTCTAGTTCTAATACCACTAAACATGACACCCCACACCTGATCCAATCATCATATCCAAATGCGTGATGTCACATTACGTTGCTGGAGCAACTTAGACTAACTTGAACTGTTTATAGAATAATTACACTTACAATCATGACATAATTCAAACCAGCTAAATTACGAACATGCTCATGCATGATAGATGTCCAAAAAATCTCATTTAAGAAGTCTCAGGGTTATATAGGGTCAAGCTCAAAGCTGGAATTCAAATCTAACTCAATTTAACAAAATTCAGCAATGTGTCTTAAGATTTGAAGGCCATGTCTCAAGGCAATGTCACTTTTTGCAAAACCCTAGCTCCGATGTTTTCCTGTCTTGAGACATAGGGTTCACGTCTCGAGACCTAGCTCACCTGTTTTGGACTCTTTCATTCGGTGTTTAAATGTCTAAAAACAAAAGAGTTCTTGTCTTGACACCTAAAATAAGGCAAATATATTTTAGCTTCAATGTTTTCTTATCTCGAGACAAAATAAAATTTGTCTCGAGACTTGGAAATTGGTGTCTCGAGACACGTTTAACATATCTTGATAATATTTTTCAAAAATGCTTAGAAAGGTTATCTATATAAAACTATTATATTCTTAAATTATAAGAAAACAATTTAACATCTAAAGACACATTGTTAACACCTGAAATCATTGCAGCTAACTCATCATATAATGATATACATAATTATCTATATAAAAATACCTAAACTTATTTTTTCTAGAGCTACAAGCTATTATCAAAAGTCACAAAATGACCAAAATCTACTTCTAACTTGTAACACTCCAAAAATCCTTAATATTTATTTCCGTATGTTTGTGTTACACAAATGCATGTCTGCTTCGGTGGTTAATTGTCTTGGGAAGAGTCTAAGAAGTCTTGGGTTCAAGCCTTGGCTTGTGCAAAAGTTTTGTTTTTAATATGAATAAACATCTATCTCTAGTCAATAGGATTTTAAATAAATATGGGTAAAACATGTCAAAAAGGGCCTGTTGGTCTAAGGGATGAGTGGCATCTTATTGTTACCTGATGTCTGAGGTTCGAGTCCTAGTATGAGCAATAGAGTGTTTTATTTTGCTAATTGGGCTATGTGGGAGTTTTAGTCAACCTGAACTATTGAGGCATTGTTGTGGAATTTGAATTAGGTGGTTAAGGCAGGAGTGGACGGTTTTGAGTGATTTGGGAGGAAATTTGGTACGCCCCAATTTTCGGGAATTCTGTGAATGTTGGCATAGGTTTAATTATGTTAGTAGGCCTCTAGAAAGCCCAAACTTAAGATAGAACCCGATAATTTTAGTTAATTTTTGTTCCATAAGAAAAAGGGGGTGAAATTATGAAATAGAACCTATGTGAAAATGTTTGAAAATGCTATAGGCTAAATTGAAGTGGCCAAATAAATAGGAGTGCAAAATAGGAGGATTTGCATGACAAACCTCCCATTTTACATGAAGTGGCCAGCCATCATGTTGTTGTAGACAAAATGTGCACTTGATATCCATAATTTATGGTACAAATTGATACAAATTGATAATAGGTTAGGTAAATGTTCCATGATAATGGGTTAGGTAAATGTTTCATGATAATGGGTTAGGTAAATGTTTCATGATAAGAATTTCATGTCTTTTGTATTAAAGAATTAAATGGATGAACTATGAAGTTTTATTAAAAGAAAAAGGGGTGAAAAGAACAAAGTTTTGTCCATCTTTGTTCATCATAACTGAAAGTTAGAGAAGAGAAAGGAGAGGAGAAAGCTCTTGAGTATTCGGTCATTAGGAGGAGGAAAATTGAAGGTAAGTTCTTGGTACCTTGCTTCTATTTTGAGGTTCATGAGTTCTTCTTGATTCTACCTTAACTCTTGAAGTATATTTTGATTTTTAGTTGTGTTGTGAGCATTTAGTCATGAATTAAAATGAAGGAAATGGTTCTTGTTTCATGTTCTTTTGATGAAAAATGGAAGATATGTGAAGTTGAGCCAAACAAATGAGCATGCATGTGCCTTAGATGCTAAAGGGAAAAATCGGCTAACATGTTGTGCTTTAAAATGATGAAATGGAGATTATGCTTAAGTAAAAATCATAGATATGTGATGATTGATTGGTGATATACATGTTTAAATAACATGCATGCAAGATAGGTGTATGAAAGAGTGATTTGATAATAAATCTGCTTGGGACAGCAGCAGTAACGTGACTTTAGAAAATCACCATAAATTGTGGGAGATGAATTAGAAGCTGAAAAAATTATGTAATTGAAGCTTATTGAGTCTAGTTTCTAATGAAATAAACAATAATATATTTTGAATTCTGTACAATGAGAAATTTGATTCGTAATGAAGAGTGGTCAGATTAGTCAAACAGTGAAACATGGGAAACTTTGAGAAAAATCTGGTATTGATTGGATAAACCAAAAATTCTGAAAATTTTATGGATAGAAGATATATGAGTCTATTTTTAAGGAAAATTAACAGAACTTGATTTGGAGTTTCGTAGCTCCATTTATAAATGATTTAGTGACTATTGCTCAGGAAGACAGCTTGCAGTGAAATTATGATTATGTGGTAAACATTGACAAAAAATTGTTAATGAGTTGCTTATTGTTTTCTTATAAGCTTACTATGATCTGTAGGTGTGGTTAGCCGAATATTGTAAGGGGTTAATACGTAGTTTGTATTTGAATAGTTAGATTAACGTGTTAGTAATCCAATTGCAGGCGGTTCGTGTGTGGATCTCGTCAGCATATCGTCGCAAACAGGTGTGTAACTAACACCCTCTTTCTTAGTCTAGATCGGCAAAAGTCGAAAAGCCGAAATGCCGAAAACTGGTATTTTGTAGATTTGCGAGTGTGCGAATGCTCGTGAGGTAAATCGATTAATGTTTTTGGTAAGCTGCAATGTTTGGACTGCAAAGTGCATGATTTCTGTGCCCTCGATATTTTTGGGCTTAATGGGCCAAAATTGGAATGATGGGCCAACAGGCCCAATTCGGTAAGAACCCTCGGTACGTGATTCCATTAGTACGTGAAAAGTAGGAATATGCATGAAAAACCCTAAAATAGATAAATTATTGAAATATCTTTAAAAGTGGAAAATTTACAGTTTTACCTTTAGGAGATAAATTACCGAAATACCCCTAGGGTTAAATTGACCTAAATGCATGTTTGACTGTTGTTATTTACTGCATGCCATGTTGTTATTATCTGATGCATGGGACTGGGATATTGACGGAGGAAGTACTGAAAGTGGCTTGTCCACGTACTGGAGGCTTTGCCTCAATTTACTGTTAACTGAGTAGCAAGGCTGCAACTGTGGAGTGTTGGGCTGGGTGGGTTGAGCTATTCCCCACATGAAGTGTATGGCTGGTACGGGTGGAGTGTATTGGTTGGTGGGTTGAGTAGTCTCCCCAAATGGGCTTGCATATGTTTACTGATGTTGCATGTATTTTGAAATGGGCTTATGGGCCATACTGTTATCTGAATAAGGGGCTAAGGCCCAGTTTATTGTAATCTGAAAAGGGCTCTGACCCAATACCACTGTTACCTGAATGGGCTTAGGCCCAGTAGGCTTGAGCTGACTTGGGCTTTGAATGGGTTTTCCTTACACACTGAGTTTCCCCAAACTCACCCCTTTTATTTTCATCCACGCAGGAAATCCCCAACCATAGTGGGCTTGGAGCTGTGAGGGAATTCGGAGTGGCCATCCGTTCTGAAAGTTTGATTTTCTTCTGGTAAACTGGACATCCTTTTATTTACGTTTGAAGTTTTGGGTTTTTAAATGTAATAAGACCGCTTAATTATTTTTGATGGCTTTAATATGTATTACTAAGATAGGTATTACTTATTTTAACTGTTGAAATTGGATAGCTTTAGGGCATGTTTTCAAAAACAACAATTGATTTCAAAATAACACGACAACAAACAAAGCTTCCGCGATGAAAGTATTTTCCAAAATTAATCACTTTTAAAGTATTTTCCAAAATTAATCACTTTTCCTAAAAATGACTTAATCAAATCGGTTTCCTAGAAATATCCATGACGTTAAGGTGTGGCAATGGCGGTATGCATGTCTAGGATTGGATCCGAAGGGAGCTTGGTACTTAAGTAGTCCGATGGACTCACCACCTCTTTTCCGGTTTCCTACCTTGTGCACAACTTCCATTCACTTTAACCTATAATGAAATTATCTTTTAAAACACTAAGTAAGTTTTTCTGGACCAATAATATAAAATGTTTTGAATGCTTCGATGTGGCATGTCGGATCCGGTCTTAACGTCTGGGCCAGGTTTGGGGTGTTACAAAATTATGGGATTTTGAAAGGAGTGGGAGTGTTGGGGCTGAATGTGAACTCTTGCCTTTGAGGATTTCGGCTTTGGTGGGCATTTTCTCTCCATTTCTGATTTTTGTGATTGTTTTTCTCTCTTCTTAGGGCCGATTATTGCTATAGGATATTCGCGTATCTTTTTATTTTTTTGTTTTGTTTTGTTTGTTTATTCCGAATTTGCACTTCCCTCTAGTTCTCTTGTTGATCGATTGTCTCTCCTCTAGCAGTTGTTCTCTTTGTTTTTTTTTTTGCTTTGGCCAAATACTCATTCTTCCCCCTCTCTCAATTCTTTCGGCTTTTAACAATTTCCCCTTTCTTTATCTTATTTTGTTGTGGTCAAATACCTTCATTTCTTGTAGCTGAACCCTGCCCTTTTCTCCATCCATCTCTTCCTCTCCTTCATTGCCAAATCTCTTCCTCTCCTTCTTATTTGTTGTGTTTCCTTTCGGTTTTTGGAACTATTCGAGAGGTGAAAGATTTTTAATTGATATTGAAGTGAACGAAACCTCTCTCTTCACTCGATCGAAGGTAACTTTGTCCTTAGTTATCACATGTTCAACTCGGGTGCTTTGGCTTGCGTTCTTATGTGTAGGCTGATTGCTTTTTTCTTCTATTTTTGGTTTTTGAATTTTTGGTAAGCTTGGTATGCGTTGGTTCAAGTTATTTGTATGAGCAATAATGGTTAATAGAATTCGGTTGTAATGCAAATAATCACTAAGGAGCTCATAATCAATCTTTTTTAGCGGTTTAAGTGGGCTAAGCCACATTCGTTCAATCAAGGTTGGAGTGCTCAAGAGTGGTGTGCGCACTTTTTGCAGCCAAGTGTGTAAAAACACTGCCCCTAATCATAAATCGGCAAAAAGCCAAAAAGTGTGTATAGTCGACACCACACGGGCGTGTAGCTACTCGTGTGGTAGCCCATGTAACTAAACATGGGCATATGATTGATGAGGCAGACCATGTGCGAATTCATGGTTTGGGCCGTATTGAGGCGTGTGGGCCCCACGGGGATGTGGGCCCCACACTGGTAAACCTCACGGATGTGTGGAAATTATTGGGCCAGGCTGTGTAATACACACGACCAAGGCCATTATGGGCCTTGTGGGCCACATGGGCCCACATTATGGGTCATGGGCCCATTTTTACTATTTGATTGTTAAGGTTGCACAAGTCGCTCGAGACGACTGTGGATCTACTATTGGGTCGGTAAGTTTACCTAGACCCCTAATTGACTGAAAGACTATTATGCCCCTATTGGATGTGTAGATTTATATTCATGTATGACTATATTTTAGCATGCCATTTTTATCTGTAATGAGCCCATGTATAATATTGTGATATGACATGACATGTTGCATAATGCATTGCATAAGGATGGGTTTTAATATGATCGGAGGAAGTGTACTATACTGGCAGCTCTACTGCAACTACTGTTTAGTGCCGCAACCGGTACTACCTGGAGTGTAGGGATGGATGGGTTGATTATATCCCCACATGGAGTGTAGGGTTGGACGGAGATGGAGTGTAGAGGCCAGTTGGGTAGGATTTCTTGATTGCATATTTGTACCGTTACTGTCACTAAGATGGGCTCAGGCCCAAACTGATACTAATATTGTAATGGGCTAAGGCCTTAACTGAAACTGAAACATTACTGAAATAGGCTTAGGCCCAGACTGTATTTGCTCACTGTATGGTTATTTGATATGGGATTGCACACTGAGTTTTTGTAAACTCACCCTTCTTTTTATCTACGCAGGTAATCCCCAAACATAGGTGGATCGGTGCAGCGCGGGACTCAGAGGTGGCTACACGACTACTATTATTTCCGTATTTGATTTTGATTATAAGTATTATTAGTTGGGGTATTTTTATTGTAATAAGGACTCTTTGGATTTTTGTTTCTAATTTGGGATTTTTATTTGTTCTAATTTATAACTGCTAGCAGTAGGAAAAGACGTGGGTTTCCAAAAAGATAAATGTTTGTCAAAGATACCATGAATATATAACCTGTTTTAAGAGCTTCCACAAGAAATAACGTTTTAAAAATTAATGACGTTTTAATATGATTTAATTTTTGACAAACAACTCATGTTTTGAAAATGAATAACACGTTTTAAAATCATTTTTAAGATCTCACAAAGGGGTTGAATAGAGAATGGGTTTTTCAACGATATCACACTTTACGAAAAGCAATTCAATGTAACATCGCTAGATTCGACCATAATGTCTGAGTTTGAAATGTTACATTTAGTGGTATCAGAGCCAGGATGCAATACTCAGCTGTGGATTTGGGTTTCTTTTAAAAAACTTGGAATTTCTAAAAGAACTATTTCAAATTATTTGAGGTATTTTGAAATGTTTTATCGAATGTATGGTACACCGAGTCTCCGGTGCTGATTCTGTAAGTCTTCTAAAACTGTTGCTTGTTTAAACTGAAATATTGAGACTACTGTAGGTAGTAGAATGTACTAAAACACTCTAGTTAGGGTAAACTAAAAACTTTAGTAAGACTACAATCTACGAAAATGAACTCTGAATTACTAATATTGTTTTCCATAAAACATTCGTTAATAAACACTGGAACTGTAATTTGATGCATAGAACTGTTAATACAGATAAAATGCAATTCGATAATGAGTACCAGAGGTACTCGTGGAAGGGGTACAAGAGGCCACAGCGGAGGCCGTGGAAGTGCTCGAGCTAGGTCCTCGTCATCTGGCCACATGCTTAATGTAAAAGCTAGGGAGGCGCCGATTTCACCTGAGATTGAGACTAGGTCTCATGATCGTGCGGCTGGGGATGACGCGCTATCCCAAGTCATGTTACAGATTCTGGAGAGGGCCGCTGGGCCCAATACTGGTGCTGTGGGGTGAGGGTTAGTTAGGGAATGACTCCGGTCTAATGGAGCTGAAATTTTCAGGGGTGTTACTAAAGTTGCCCCTAATGTGGCTGAGTATTGGATTGAGGCCACAGAGAGGATCATGGATGATCTCGACTTCACCCCCGAGAAGAAACTAAAGGGGTATAGTGTCACTACTGATAGATGAGGCTTACTAGTGGTGTCTTACGGTAAAAGAGGGCACTCAGCCTAACCGATTGACCTAGGAATTTTTCAAGACTACTTTCAGGGAAAGTATGTGGGTGCTAGTTATACAAATGCCCGAAGGAGAGAGTTTCTGAATCTGACTCAGGGGGATAAATTAGTGGCTGAATATGAGGCTGAATTTTTGCGATTAAGCCACTATGCGCGAGGGATGGTGGCAACTGAGTACGAGCGATGTGTTCATTTCGAGGACGGCCACAGGGATAGTTTATGGGTTCTAATAGCTTCACAGAGGGAGCAAGATTTTGCTACATGAGTTGATAAGGCAAAGATCACTAAGGAAGTGAAGCGCACTGAATGACAGAACTGTGAGAAAGTGATAGGTAGGAAGAAGAGGGATTCGGAGCCCTCAAGTTCCTTTCTGAGGCCTGAGAAAAAGGCCAAAGTTGATAGGCCATTCAGAATTGGGGCCCCTATTACTACTGTTGGACCGCAGCCCTGTGTTTATTGTGGGAGACGCCATCAGGGCGAGTACTGGAAAAGGATTGGGGCATGTTTGAGATACGGATCATTGGAGCACCGTATCAGAGAGTGTCCATAGAGGTCCAATCAGATGCAAGCTGTGATATCCCGAATTAGGGCCTAATCAAAATTGTGGTTTTGGGACCACAAATCTGATATAGAAATAATTATTTTATGATTATTTTGAGGTCTATGATATTATTGCATGATTGTGTGAAAATTTCGTGAAGAAATTCTATGCATAAAGTGCTTAATTTAAAGTTAGGGACTAAATTGAATAAGTTACAAAATTTGCATTCTAGAAGTTTCTAGTATGAAATTGCTTTGAAATATTAATTAGGAGGTCTTAAATAGCAATTTGACCAATTTCTAAGTTTATGGACAAAAACTGGACATGGATGGAATTTTTGAAAGTTTAATAAGGAAGGGCATTTTGATCATTTTGATATTAAATGAAATAAAATGGGAAAAATAACACAAAAATGATCATCTTCTCCATAAGTTGCTGCCAAATTTTTCTCTCCACCATAGCTAGGGTTTCAACACTTTTAAGCCTTGATTAGCAAGGAAAATTGAAATTCGGGCTAAAATCGGCAAAATACCCAGTTGTGGACAAAATGGTAAAAATGACCATTTTCCCATACGAGGTAAGTTCAAATGTAAATATTGTAATATAACCGTTATTTTAAATCATTTAATGTTATTTATACGATATTATGATTGTTATCATGCAATTCTATGATTTGTGGTCATTGTTGGACAACATGCAAAAATTTTATGAATTATGTGAAAAATGTGAAAGACTACCGAGTTATCGTCATGGGTATTCCAAGGAGAATGGTAAAGGAGTACAAACGAGGAAAGTCCCATTGAACCTTAGGAATAGATTCAGATATTTGGGCATCCGAACTCGTTGAGTTGAGTCCGAGTTCACGTACGGATGCGAACGTCTGAACTCGTTGAGTTGAGTCTGATTTCGTGAGATGTAACTAGGCATCCTAGCTCGTTGAGTTGAGTCTGAGTTCACTTATAGATACGAACGCCCGAGCTCGTTGAGTTGAGTCCGAGTTCGCTTATGGGCGAGTTACATGGTAGCTTGGCTACATATGTGGCACTTATGTGCAAACTTTCCATGTATCTGAGTTATATTTTGATGTGTTCAATGGGTAAAATTCTAGTGAAATGGAAGAATACTCAAGATGCAAGTGACGTATTGGTAAGTGTTGTGGAATGGGCACTTTGGACAGGTATGTACTTAACCCTCGGGTAAAGACTTGATATGACAAAAATAATGTAGTAAGACGATGAATGATGAATAGAAATGTGATATATGTTTTGGTGATATTATGCTAATGTTGGTTGGTATAATTGCTTTGTTAAGTTATTTGTTAATTGCATGTGAACTTACTAAGCATTTATGCTTACTCCTTCCCTTCCATTCCTTGTAGTTTTGACAAGCCAGTTTGGAGATCAGGACGGTCGGAGGCACGCTCACACTATCAACGGACCATCTCGGTATGGTGGCTTGCATATTTTGGGAATATGGCATGTATAGCATTATAATCCTTTTGTGTATATAATCTTATGATATAGCTCATGGATGGCATGGAAATGTTTGAAAATGATTAGCTATTGGAGTGGCTAATCGAGATTATATTTGATAACACGTATACTTTATGTGCTAACTAATCTATGGAAATCCATAAAACGGTGAAATTGGCTATAAAACAGAATCACACAGCAGCAGTGACTTGAGTTTGAAAAATCACTAAAAATATTAGAGATAGAATTAGATGATGAATAAAATATGGAGTTGAAGCTTTTCATGTGGAAGAAAAAAAATAGGTAAAAGAGTTGTATTTTATGAGATATTTACGTTTTGGTGAAACAGGGTCAGAGAAATTTCTGGATTCCCTGTTATGAATTTAGAAATTCACCATAATTTGTGTAAAAATAATTATGACTCACAATTTATATTTATGGATTCTTTATTGAGTCTATTTTTAAGTGAAACAAACGGCATAGTCATTGGATTTCTGTACAGAAAGAAATTTAATTCGTAATGCATAGGGGTCAGAGTACCCGAACCTTGAAACATGGGAGACTTTAACTAATAAACTGTACTAATTGGCCCAACCAAAAATTCTAGAAAAACATTAGTAGATATATATATATGAGTCTAGTTTCAGGAAAAATTTACATATCTTAATTTCGAGTTTCGGAACTCGAGATATGAATTTTTAAGCGACTGTGACGCAGTTAGCCAGCTTGTCTGGAAATTTTAAAAATAAATTGTTCGAACTGTTTAATTAATTAATTAAGTCTGTTAACACCTTGTGCTCGACTCTGACGATGGTCTCGGGTATGGGGGCATTACACAAGCTCCAGGTTTGGGTACTGTACAGCCACTGAGGGGTGTTCAGCAGCCACCGAGAGGCCGTGGTCAGGCTGGAGGTGGTAATGGTTTGGGCCGTGATCAAAGGGCACCAGGCAGAGGTACGGAGCATACTGAGGCGAGGTAGGTAGCTCTGGTTTATGCTGCATGTCATCGAGAGGATGGAGATGCTCTGGATGTTATCACGGGTATGTTCTTTATCTATAATGTACCTTATACTGCACTGATAGATATAGGATCTACTCATTCCTATATAGCTTGTATAGTGTCTGAGACTTTGGGTATCTTGGTTGAGAGCATTACAAGTGAGGTTACTGTGCTGAGTCCTTTGGGGCAGTCTGTAAGGGTAAATAAACTATTCAGAGATGTTCCTTTGGAGGTTCAAGGGGTTATCTTTTTGGCGGATTTGATGGAACTTCCTTTTGGAGAATTTGATTTAATACTAGGAATGGATTGGCTGGTTAAACATCGAGTGAGCTTAGATTATGCTACTAAATGGATGATACTGAGAATTGTGGAAGATAAAGAGGTAGTTGTAGTTGGGGAACATCGGAATTACTTGTCAAATGTGATTTTTGCATTAAGGGCCGAAAAGTTGGTTTGTAAGGGTTGTAAGGCGTACCTGGCTACATTAGTGTTTCAGATTCTGGGGTTTCTTCTGTTAAAGATATCAGAACGGTTAAAGACTTTCCGGATGTCTTTCCTGATGAGCTACCTGGGTTACCTCCAAACCGTGAAGTTGAATTTGGAATTGAGCTCCTGCCTGGTATAGCTCCAGTGTCCATCGCCCCTTATAGAATGGCACCGAAGGAGCTTGTGGAGCTTAAAGCACAGATTCAAGAGTTGTTGGATCGTAGGTTCATCCGACCTAGTGAGTCTGCATGGGGAGCACCAGTTTTGTTTGTGAAAAAGAAGGATAGATCTACGTGTATGTGCATTGATTACCGGTAATTGAATAAATTGACCATTAAGAATAAGTACCCCCTACCAAGGATAGATGATCTATTCAACCAATTTTGAGGAGCTTCAATTTTCTCTGAGATTGATCTCCGATTAGGGTACCATCAACTAAAGGTTAAAGAGACTGATGTATACAAGACAGCATTTAGGACTCGTTATGGTCATTACGAGTTCCTAGTGATGCCGTTTGGACTGACGAATGTACCAGTGACTTTTATGGATCTAATGAACCGAGTGTTCCAGCCCTATCTATATCGGTTTGTAGTGGTTTTTATTGATGACATTCTGGTGTATTCAAGGATTGAGGATGAACATGATGAACATATCTAGGTGGTTCTGCAGATTCTGAGGGAGAAACAATTGTACGCCAAGTTCACTAAATGTGAGTTCTGGTTATGAGAGGTAACATTTCTAGGCCATGTGGTATCTACTGAAGGGGTTAGGGTTGATCCTCGAAAAATTGAGGTAGTTTTGGATTGGAAGCCGCCTAAGACTGTATCTGAGATCCGCAGTTTTCTGGGACTAACAGGGTATTATCAACGATTTGTAGAGGGATTTTCTTTGATCGCAGCACCTTTGACTAAGCTGTTACGTAAGGGGGTATCGTTTAACTGGACTAATGCTGTAACACCCCTTACCCGTATCCGAGGCCAGGCTAAGGTACGAGGCGTTACCAGACAAACATACAAACATTAAACTAAAATACGAGCCATAAAATTTTATTCATATTTCAAAGCGTTCATTCTCTTACACATAGTCCCTTATTTGAGTCTACGGAGCCCAAAACATACTTTAGAAAGGGTTTGGGACTAAACCGAGAACTTACGAAAATCTTGGAAATTTCATGCTTTAAGGCTCCACACGCCCGTGTCCCAAAGTCGTGTTCCATACATGGCTGAGACACATGGTCGTGTCTCTGCTTGTGTAGAATATACCTAGGCTATTTTCCAAGCTTTGGTCAACCTTGATCTCTTACACACTTATACAAAATCAAAAGCATATAACATGGTATTCATTTAATGATTAAACATCCTCAATTAAACCACAAACATAGCATTTGTATGTCATCATACATGTGTCTCTCATACTCATTTTACCTTGTTTATTATAGTACCACTTATACATTTATACCAAGATTATCATCTTACCAAATATCTTCAGCTTAATCATCAAGCATTCATATTTAAAGCTAGATCATATCTTTATAAAATACCATGATTCAGATGTGCAGAATAACATGTTTGCCTGAAACATTTCAATTCAATTCCATACCCAACAGGCATTACATTGAGACTAGTCATATATATATATATACATGTCATGATACATAACATTCTCTTTTTGTTTTCTTATAAACACATATCATTTATTTCATTATATCAATATTTCATATACCATAGTTTCCATGTATTCCACATATATTTATTTTCCTCCTCCTCCTCTCCATTTCACATCCTTAATGTATATAGCATTCTTGTAAGTACGATTTCACAATTTACTAATAAATGTTCACATCAAACTATCCACACGAGTCATAGTCACTTAATTATTTATAATTTGAGGTACAGAGATCCAAATTAAGATCCGTAAATTTCCCTTGAAACTAGACTCACATATATTTCCACCATAAAATTTTCATAATTTTTGGTTTAGCCAATTAGTACAGTTTATTCATTAAAATTTCCCCTGTTTCACTTTCTGACAATTCTGACCTCTCTTCACTAAAAAATAATTATCTCACAGTACAGAACTCAGATAATGTTTTTGTTGATTTATCTTGAAAATAGACTCATTATGGATTTTAAAAATATAATTTTGAGCCTCTAATTATTTTTATCCAAATTTTTGTAATTTTCCAAAGTCAGAACAGGGGATCACGTAATCATTCTGAATCAGTCTTACAAAAACATAAATATCTAAAAATATAGAACTCCTTTGCTTTCTATATTTTTTTATATGAAAATATACTCATTAAGCTTTAATATGATATCTTATTCAGTCTCTAATTCAATTTATACTATTTTTGGTGATTTTTCAAAATCACGTCACTGCTACCGTCCAAAACAGTTTTATTGCTAATTCACTCTTTCACACTTTCTTTGTATTAACCTCATTTTAACATACATATCACAAATCATTTTCACCACATTTCATACATCACAAGTATAGGCCCATGATCACAAGGTCACCATAAAATCATCCTCATGTATAACTTACTTGTTTATAACCTTACCACATCCTGGTCACTTAATGAACACATCATTCACATAACCAAGTTCCTGCACTTATTCATCACAAAACTCACAAAGCAATACATAGAGAGTCTCCCGTTGAACACTTCGGATCAATCCTCGATACTTGGTGGTTTCAGCACATAGCTCCACCCATCATATAGTTTGGCTCTCTTGTACACATGGTGAACACTTAGTACCACTCATGTGACCTAGCCAGTTTATCTCGTAGCTCTCTTGTCTACATGGTGTCCTTCACTTGGAACCACGCATGCGGCCTAGCTACATATATCCCGTAGCTCTCTTGTCTACATGGTGTACAAATAGTGTCACCCATGCGACCTAGCTACATCATAATGTCTTGTAGCTCTCTTGTACACATGATGTGCACTCAGCACTATACATGTGACCTAGCTACATACCATCTGTATCATCCAATCTTTCCGAAGGTTCAACCGGGATTTCTCTCTCTTTTCCAACAATTTCACCAATCAAGTAATTATCCACAAACATATTTCCAATATTTTTATAAAATATCATAATACAAGTAATAGTGATGTATTACTTACATATAAACTTACATCTCATTTAATATCAACGCAATGACATTAAATTACACATTGTCTTATTAAAAATCATATGAACTTACAATTTCCCATAATATCCATAATCATAGAAATCACATTTATGTATGATAATTCAATGCACTTCATGTACCATAGACATATTTTTAAATCAATTCATAAACTTGCCACTATAATCATTTAATTTAACATACTTCAATTAATTCACTAAATTTAACTTTCAAATATAAATTACAGCATTATTGTTGTATTATTATCATACCACCTTACATACTTTCAACACCTCAAAGATCATAGTAAATATATCAATTTTACATTGAAACATGCATAAATTAATGCTTATTATACATATGAACTTAAACTTACCTTGATATTAAAACGACCATTTTACCAACTTTCCCAATTTTTAATTTTTCTCATTCTAGGTTCAAATCTCGTTTTCCGGGATCTGAAACATCATATTTTACTTATTTAATTAATTTACTATTCAAAACAGTCCTTAACTCAAACTTTGGAAAAATTACAATTTTACCCCTAAACTTTTGCATATTTACACTTTTTCCCCTAGGCTCGGGAATTAAACTTCATCCCTTATTCTTATGTTTTATGACATGATGATCACTTTTCCCTTCTATGGCAACATCAAATTCTCACTCTAACATATACTTATGACTATTAGGTATTTTTACTGATTAAGCCCTTTTGCTCGTTTTCACTTAAAACCGAGTAGCACAATTTGTCTAACATAACTTAAAACCTCATATTGTATCATAAAACACCAGAATACACAAATTTTACCTATGGGTATTTTTCCAAATATGAACCCTAGGTTGAATTATTGCTAACATAAGCTAAATCAAGTTACCGGGACTCCAAAAACGTAAAAATCATTAAAAACGAGGCTAGAACGGACTTACAATCGAGCTTGGAAGCTTGAAAAACCCTAGCCATGGTTTCTCCTTGCTATATTCGGCCATGGTGAAGAAGATGAGCAAAATTGGCTTTTAATTTTGTATTTTAATTCATTTTACCCCTAAATGACCAAAATACCCTTACTACTAAACTTTCCAAAAATTCCATCCATGTCCAATTTTTGTCCATAACTTAGAAATTGGTCAAATTTCTATTTAAGACCTCCTAATTAATATTTCAAATCAATTTCATACTAGAAACTTCTAGAATACAAGTTTTGCAACTTATTCAATTTAGTCCCTAACTTCGAATTAAGCACTTTATGCATAGAATTTCTTCACGAAATTTTCACACAATCATGCAATCATATATAGACCTCAAAATAATCATAAAATAATTATTTATATCTCAGATTTTGTGGTCCCGAAACCTCTATTCCAACTAGACCCAATTTTGGGCTATTACAAATGCGCAGCAGGAGAGCTTCAAGAAACTCAAGAAAGTTTTGACTAATGCCCCTGTCTTGATACAACCAGAGTCTAGGAAAGAGTTCACTGTCTACAGTGATGCACATCACATGTTGGTTTGGGATGTGTGTTGATGCAAGAGGGTAAGATGCTTGCATATGAGTCCTATCAGCTTAAGACTCATGAGGTTAATTATCCGAGCACGACTTGGTGTTGGCCATAGTGGTATTCGCACTGAAAATTTGGAGGCATTACCAATAAGGTGAGAAGTGTATCATTTACACTGATCACAAGAGCCTCAAATATCTCCTCACTCAGAAGGAGCTAAATCTTAGGCAGCGTAGATGGATTGAGCTACTTAAAGACTATGACTGTACGATTGAATACCATCCTTGAAAGGCCAATGTTGTGGCGGACGCACTGAGTCGTAGAGCTATGACTGATCTGAGGGCGATGTTTGCTCACCTCAGTTGATTTGATGATGGTAGCTTGTTGGCCGAGCTTTAAGTGAAACCAACATGGATTGAGTAGATTAAGGGTAAACAGTTGGAAGAAGAGTCATTGGGTTTTTGTTTCTAATTGGTTGAGAGTGGGGATACTGTGGATTTTGGACTGAAGAGGGAAGGGGTGCTCTGTTTCCGTGAGAGAATTTGTGTACCGAAGGATATTGAATTGAGGCAGTTTATACTGTGTGAGGTGCATAGTAGCCCTTATGCTATACATCCTAGTGGAAATAAGATATACCGAGACCTTTATGAGTTATATTGGTGGCCGGGTCTTAAGCGTGAAGTTACCGACTTCGTGGGTAAATTTCTACTTGCCAACAGGTTAAGGCTGAACATCGTGACCTTCAGGGTTACTTCAGCCAGTTAAAATTCCACTTTGGAAGTGGGAGAGAGTGGCTATGGACTTCGTTAGTGGGCTGCCCCTAACGCCTACTAAGAAGGATTCAGTATGGGTCATCGTGGATCAATTGACCAAATCTGCCCATTTCATACCAATTCATATTGATTACTCTTTATAGAAGCTGGCTAAACTGTATGTGTCTGAGATAGTGAGACTACATGAGGTATTGGTCTCCATAATATTTGATAGGGATCCTCGCTTCATGTCTCGATTTTGGAAGAAGTTACATGAAGCTCTAGGTAAGAGGTTGGACTTCAGTACTGCGTTCCATCCTCAAACAGATGGTCAATCAGAAAGGGTGATTCAGATACTAGAGGACATGTTAAGGAGTTGAGTGATTGATTTTTGAGGCAGTTGGAAGGATTACTTTCCGCTAGCAGAGTTTGCTTATAACAATAGCTATAAGTCTAGCATACATATGGCACCTTACGAGGCATTATATGGTCGTAGGTGTCGAACTCCTTCGTGTTGGACTGAGTTGGGCGAGCGGCGTGTTTTGGGCCCTGAATTAGTTTCTAATACCGAGGACAAAGTTACACTAATTCGAGATCGACTGAAGATGGCATCAGACAGACAGAAGTCGTATGCGGATCTGAACCGTAAAGAGATTAAGTATTCTGTGGGGGACTTCGTTTTTCTCAAGGTCTCACCATGGAAGAAGGTACTGAGGTTTGGACGTAAGGGTAAGTTAAGCCCTAGGTTTATTGGGCCTTACCGCATACTTAAACATTTGGGACCGGTTGCCTATCAGTTAAAGTTACCTCCAGAGTTAGACCGGATTCACGATGTGTTCCACGTCTCTATGTTGAGGCGCAACCGCTCTGATCCCACGCATGTTATTTTGGTTGAGGAGGTTGAGGTCAGGCTAGATCTGACTTTTGAAGAGGATCCGGTTCAGATATTGGATCGTGATTGTAACCACAGCTCTGTGGAGGCAACGTGGGAACCTTAGGAGGCGATGCGACAACAATACCCTCATCTATTCTGATCAGGAAAAATTTCGAGGCTAAAATTTTCTTTTAGAGGGTAGAGTTGTAACGCCCCAAAAATCCTTAATATTTATTTTATTATGTTTGTGTTACACAAATGCATGTCTGCTTCAGTGGTTAAGTGTCCTGGGAAGAGTCTAAGAAGTCTTGGGTTCAAACCTTAGCTTGTGCAAAAGTTTTGTTTTTAAAATGAATACACCTCTGTCTCTAGTCAGTTGGCTTTTAAATAATATGGGTAAAACATGTCAGAAAAGGGTATACTGGTCTAGGGGATGAGTGGCGTGTTACTGTTACCTAAGGTCTGAGGTTTGAGTCCTGGTATGCACAATAGAGTGTTTTATTTTACTGATAGGGCCGTGTGGGAGTTTTAGTCAACCTAAATTATTGAGGTGTTGCTGTGGAATTTGAATTAGGTTATTGAGGGAGAAGTGGACGTTTTGAGTGATTTGGGGAGGAAATTATGGGATTTTGAAAGGAGTGGGAGTGTTGGGGCCGAATGTGAACTCTTGCCTTTGAGGATTTCGGCTTTGGTGGGCATTTTCTCTCTATTTTCGATTTCTGTGATTGCTTTTCTCTCTTCTTAGGGCCGATTATTGCTATAGGTCATTCGGGTATCTTTTCATTTTTTTGTTTTGTTTTGTTTGTTTATTCCGATTTTGCACTTCCCTCGAGTTCTCTTGCTGATCGATTGTCTCTCCTCTAGTAGTCGTTCTCTCTTCTTCTTTTTTTGCTTTAGCCAAATACTCATTTTTCCCCCTCTCTCAATTTTTTCAGCTTTTAGCAATTTCCCCTTTCTTTATCTTATTTTTTGTGGCCGAATACCTTCTTTTCTTGTAGCTGAACCCTGCCCTTTTCTCCATCCATCTCTTCCTCTCCTTCATTGTTGAATCTCTTCCTCTCCTTCTTATTTGTTGTGTTTCCTCTCTGTTTCTGGAACTATTCGAGAGGTGAAAGATTTTTCATTGATATTGAAGTGAACGAAACCTCTCTCTTCACTCGATTGAAGGTAACTTTGTCCTTAGTTATTACGTGTTCAACTCGGGTGCTTTGGCTTGCGTTCTTGGTGTAGGCCAATTGCTTCTTTCTTCTATTTTCGATTTTTGCGTTTTTGGTAAAATTGGTATGCATTAGTTCAAGTTATTTGTATAAGCAATAATGGTTAATAAAATTCTGTTGTAATGCAGATAATCGCCAAAGAGCTTGTAATCAATCCTTTTAATGGTTTAAGTGGGCTAAGCCACATTCGTTCAATCAAGTTTGGAGTGCTCAAAAGTGGTGTGCGCACTTCTCGCAGCCAGGTGTGTGAAAACACTGCCCTTAATCATAAATCGGCAAAAAGCTGAAAAGTGTGTATAATCGACACCACATGAGTGTGCAACTACCCTTGTGGTAGCCCGTGTGACTAAACATGGGTGTATGATTAACGAGGCTGACCATGTACGAATTCATGAGTTGGGTCGTGTTGGGCCATGTGGGCCCCATACAGGTAAACCTCACGGGCATGTGGAAATTATTGGGCCAGGTTGCGTAATACTCACGGCCAAGACCATTATGTGCCGTGTGGGCCACATGGGCATGTGGGCCCACATGGGCCTGCATTATGGGTCGTCAACCCATTTTTACTGTGTGTCTGTTAAGGTTGCAAGGGTCGCTCAAGACGACTGTGGACCTACTATTGGGTCGGTAAGTTTACCTAGACCCCTAATTGACTGAAAGACTGGTATGCCCCTATGTGATGTGTGGATCTATATTCATGTATGACTATATTTTAGCATGTCATTTTTTCTGTAATGAGCCCATGTATAATATTGTGATATGACATGACATGTTACATGATGCATTGCATGGGGATGGGTTTTAATATGATCGGAGGAAGTGTACTGTACTGGCAGCTCTGTTGCAACTACTGTTTAGTGCCGCAACCAGTACTACTTAGAGTTTAAGGATGGGTGGGTTGATTATATCCCCACATAGAGTGTAAGGTTGGACGGAGATGGAATGTAGAGGCTGGTTGTGTAACACCCCTCACCCGTATCCGGCACCGGGATAGGGTTCGAGGCAGTACCGAAACTTTTCATTTAAAACATGCTGATTCGACTCACCAGGTTTAGCTCCAAACTAGAACTTACAAGCATTCACATCTCATCCTTTAAATGGGCCTCCAAGGCCTTAAATATACATAGAGATGATTCGGGTTAGGACCGAGAACGTTCCATAACTTTAGAAAAATTTCCTTATTTAGAAATGTCACACGCCCGTGCATGAGGGGCCGTGTGATCACCCATGACCGTGTGGTATAAGGCACGTCCATGCCTTTAACCCGTGGGCAACACTGACTTTTAGACACAGCCAAGGCACACGCCCGTGGGCTCACCCCGTGTCTAAAACTTGAGCATTCTTTTAAATTAACATGGCCCAGACACACGCCCGTGTGTCCTACTCGTGTACTAATTTGACTTAAATTTTTAGGTGCAGGGGACACACGGCCATACCACACGCCCATGGGGATAGGCCTTGTGTCACACACGGCATAGACACACGCCCGTGCGTCTAACCATGTGGACTTTAATAGGTTATTTACCAAGCCTTTAATCACCCTTTTCTACTTCTTTTTCTTAAAAGATACCAAATTAAAAGTAAAACATGATTATACACTTGTAAATAATCTTGATGAAATTAGTTGTATGGAAACCTAATATCATTGGTTTCATTCAAAAAGGTTATTTCCCATCTAGTATTTATGGGTTCTTATGTTATTGTAACACATTCAAAACTTGGCTCGTTTTTGAACTCATTTCCACTTGAAGCAACCCATCATAATGGAGCATAAACATGCATATAAAGGCAGGTCATAGCCTACTTTCAAATATGCCAATTTCCATGGCCTTGTTCAAAAAGATGAATGCATCTTTACATGCCTTCATTTGGCAATTCAAATGACTCACATGACAAAATACTCAAAGCCCTATACATGTCATTAACAAAATAGAAGTGTCTTTATACCAAAGCTTGACTAGTTGATAGCGTGTTGACTCTCCAATCGTCTTCCAATCTTTATGAGTCCTCGAGCTCTGTAAAACAGGGAAAAGAGAGGGGGTAAGCATTTTCATGCTTAGTAAGCTCAAATAACCGGAAAGTAAACTTATCGAGTAATTAGCATACATCCATACTTAATTCATGAAATGATTTCCTATCACATGCACTTAATCAATGAGTTAGTCACATAATCATGTATCATATAATCTAACTACATGAGCTCATCATTCAACATTTCATTCATATATGTATATCCCATGTTAATCTCGTTGAGTTTCTAGGAAATCTCGATGGAATACCCATTATCCGCCAATTCATAGGAATGATCATTCCATATATGCACTCCCGCAAACCTCACATCATATAGCAGGATTACCAGTCCAAGCTAAATCCCACATATCATGAACTCGTAAGGTGATGTCGAGATTACCAGTCCAGGCTAAATCTCTTATAGTGACAACACCCTTAATGAGCTCGGATCTAAATTACCAATCCAGGATAAATTCAGACCCTAATCAGATTACCCGTCTGGGCTAAATCTGCAATGCATATATATTCTTCGGGAGGCTCGATCATTCAAGGAACACTCGTCCGGGCTAGATCCTTTTCATAATTGAGATCGACGGATTACCCGGCTGGGCTAAATCCTTACTGTAACACATGCAGGATCTCGTTACACATGTCAATCAGGGTTTATCCATCGAATCCCCTTTATCAACCTCAACCGAGATGATTATCAACAAGTCATTACCAAATATGCATTTCATGCATATTAATACTATTAATAAATGCAAATTTCATGCATTCATAAATCATACAATTATGCATATTAGGGGTTTACTTTAAGTTATCCGAACTTACCTGGCATTCTTTTCGGGATTGTGTTTCGGTTATTCTGAAACCTTGCGTTTACCATGATTAACCTCCTAAACTTGTTCCTCGAGGTCTATAACAGAAAAATTAACTCATTAATACCCCACATAATACATTTCAAGTTTAATATCCACCCCCGGTCCAATTGACTATTTTGCCCCTAACCTTTGACATTTTTATGATTTAGTCCCTAAGCTCGTATAATGAAACACATGCAATTTCTATCTTACCCAAGCCTAACCGAACATTTTTTCTCTTATGGAAACCCACATTTTTCATTATCTTCCCCATTTCTACCACACATTTACATCTTTTGCAAAATAGTCCCTATAAGGGTTTCTCATGAAAACCAACTTGGAAAAGATGTGTAACACACATTAATCTTTCATATTCCTCCATAATCTATCAAAATACCAATAACCCATGCATGGGTAAATTTTTGAACATAAACTCTAGCATGAAATTTGGGTAGAAATAGGAAGAGCAAGCTATCGGGATTTCAAAAATACAAAGAACATGAAAAACGGGGCTTGTGAGCACTTACTATTTAGCTTGGAAAGCCTGAAAACCCTAGCTATGGTGACCCTTGAAATTTGGCTGGATGAAGGAGAAAATGAGCTGATTTTGGTTCATTTTTCCCATTTTATTTCATTAAAAAGCCTAATGACCAAAATGCCCTTATGCCCTTTCCTTAAAATTTCATCCATGCAAGCCCATTTTTGTCCAAAAATTTAGAATTTGGACAAATTACTATCCAAGGCCTACTAATTCATAATCTAAAGCAATGTCATACAAATTGCTTCTAGAATCCAAGTTTTTTAATTTATTCAATTTAGTCCCTAATTTCCAATTGGACACCTTATGCTTAGAATTTCTTCATGAAACTTTAGCACCTGCATATACTCATATTCTAGGCCTCATAATAATCATAAAATAAATATTTTGGTGTCAAATTTGTGGTCTCGAAACTACTATTTTGACTAGGCCCTATTTCAGGATGTTAAAGGTTGGGTAGGATTTCTTGATTGCATATCTATACCGTTACTGTCACTGAGATGGGCTCAAGCCCAAACTGATACTAATATTGTAATGGGCTAAGGCCCTAATTGAAACTGAAACATTACTGAAATAGGCTTAGGCCCAGACTGTATTTGCTCACTGTATGGTTGTTTGATATGGGATTACACACTGAGTTTTCGTAAATTCACCCTTTTGTTTATCTACGCAGGTAATCCCCAGACTTAAGTGGATCGATGCAACACGGGGCTCAGAGGTGGCCACACAACTGCTATTATTTTCACATTTGATTTTGATTATAAGTATTATTAGTTGGGGTATTTTTATTGTAATAAGGCCTCTTTGGATTTTTGTTTTTAATTTGGGATTTTTATTTTTTTTGATTTATAACTACTAGCAATAGGAAAAGACGCAGGTTTACAAAAAGATAAATGTTTTTCAAAGATACCACGAATACGCAACCTGTTTTAAAATCTTTCGCAAGAAGTAACATTTTAAAAATTAATGACGTTTTAATATGATTAACTTTTTCACAAACGACTCACATTTTGAAAATGAATGACACGTCTTAAAATCATTTTTAAGATCTCACAAAGGGGTTAAATATAGAATGAGTTTTTCAACGATATCACACTTTACGAAAAACACTTCAATGTGACATCGCTAGATTCAGCCATAACGTCCAGGCCGGGTTTGGGGTGTTACATAACTATGGAAATACAACAACACATCATCAAGATTCAATATTTCATCTCAGCTACCTAAGTACATGCCATTACGACTTAAAAAACATAATAAAACTTTACATAGAAATGGTTGAGTTGAGATATGAGATTTGGATCATCACCTGCGCATGGAAACAAGAAATCCACACACTGAGCAAAAGAGCTCAATGGTGCTTACAATATAATAACAATGCATATACACATTAAGCAATTATCATGCTTCTAAATCAATTATAAATAAAACTATTTTGTAAATTACTATACACACTTTTATTCTTTAGTTCTTTCTCAAGATCGTTGTAATTCGACGTGTTTCTCGTATAGTACATACCGATACACCCTTAGGGCTCTCATCTTATAATCTCATATAGCCTTTAACATGCTATTTGAGTTTCATCATCAATATAAAATATCAAGTAAAATATCTTTTATTATTATACAATATGTCATACTTGTTTATCACCCTTATTAATTGAACACAGATTCAAGACATATGGATCAAACTACCAACACACCAATATAAAATGCACCCAATGTTCGTTGGTACATTTGAAGAATACGCGTCCAGTTCTCATTGGTAAAAATCGAAGTAATATGTGCCCAGCACTCATCAGAGCATAATTGAAGTTATATGTGACCAGCACTAACATATTATGCACCTAATGCTCATCGATATATATCTGAAGTAATATGTGACTGGCACTAAAAGATCTCCCTAAAATGAATCCTATGGCGTGCCAACTATACTCATAACTCTATTTGATACCATTTAATAAGGCATTCATAATGTCAATATACATATATCAAATATCATCCATTTCTTTTATTAATACTAAAATGCTTGTGCCTATGTTATAAGCATAACACATATGGACATACATTCAATATTTCAACAATTCAACAAATCAAAGGGTAACTTACCATTCATGAGATCAAGCACTATTATTACCTAGTCAAGTTAACTACTTAATAATCTACGAATTGAAAACAAATAATGGAAGCACAAACTACTTGTCTATAGCCTTTATCTTTTTTTTAATCCCTTAACGTCCCAGCATCGTCTTTAGCTACGTATGGTAAATTCAATTACAAAAAGACTTATCAGTTTCACATATCAAGCACAGAAATACACAAAATTAAATCTAAAATGCAATCCATTCAATTTGGTCCCTCAAACCTTAATATTTGAAAACTTTGTATCTTTTGATTTTCCTGATCAAATCAAAATTTGAATTTGTAATAATAGTAAGGAAACCTTCAGCAATCAATAAACAACCTTTTCTTTCAAAGTTCTCATAATTCTATTACTAACTTTAAGCATTCAACCATGGAAAACTATACAAAACCTTAACTGATTCTTCTTATAATTAAATGGGCTTTACTTATCTATCATCATAGTTTAATAATCTAACCAAAAATTGAAGAAGAAAATAGCTCTCTTACCTTGTTGAATGTTCACAATTATGGAATTAAAGATGAAAATGAGAAGTTTCTCTTTTCTTCCCTCTTGTATGGTTGGAAAAAGATTAGAATGAACCATTGTTTATTCTCTCACCCACTAGCCAAATAATTAAACTTAATTTATTTTTAATGAAATTAATCGATGTTCATAATTTGGTTTGGGAAAGGATAAGTGGAAATGGATGGATAAGATCACATCCATCCACTTACCATAGTTTACTTATGGCTTAATTGCCATTAGGGACTTGGCTAAATATCGAATTAAAGACAGGATTATTATTCAATCAAAATTCTCTTGTTTTAATCACCTTAAAATTTAGTTTTTGTACTATAAACTTAATCATTTAATTCATTAATTACTAAATAATTTTGTTCCTAATCTCATACTCATCTCATGGACTTCTCAAATAAAATTTTCCAAATGACCTAGTTTGAAAAACTCGATCCTAAATCAATTTTTCTAACATCAATGAAAATCGTGTCATTACAAAAAAAAAGCCACTATTAAATCTCACGATACAAACAATGGTTTAATCTCAATATATACTAACCATTAGATAATTGCGGCATCATCCAACTATATTTAGTATGAACTTTCTCTCACTTACCTTATCTACTGAAAGTAAAAACTAAATCACACAAAACTGAATTACAAAGAACATAAAAGGTTCCTCTCAATATGAATAGAATAGTGCACTCATTTTATGCCTTAATCCCTCCAAACAAGCTCCCTCTTAATAGGCTACAAAGTCTTAGTAAATTTATCATTATATGCACAACATATAGGAAAGATAATTGTTCAAGTATTTCTTTAATTGTTGATATTAAACCTTTTTATCAGTATAAACAAAGTTCATATATTTTCTTTAGATAATTCACTCAAAGTAACTATCTCTTATTAGCCAAAGAAGTATCAGTGAAATTATTTAATGAGTTCCACTGCTTTGATCAATTAGTAATAATTTTTTTATATATTTACTTGAGAAAGGACAATTATCTTCAAAGAATAGTAGATAAATTACAAAAAATTTGTTCCTTAAATAAAATAGAATAAATCACCACCTTAAAATAACCAACTTTGCATAGCATTACACAGACTGCCTTCAAGGTGTGGAAATGATGTGCCTAACACTTGAAACAACACTGTAAAGCACACAATTAGTTCGGGATCAAAACCACCCATAGGTTTCAAGTTTTTTTTCTAACAAAAAAAGCCTAAACTTAACACCAATGAGGTCGAAGTCTTGTACACCAAGTCAATACGTCTATAATAGCAAAGTACAAGATTTTTTACGAAAATCATAAAAAATATTTAGATGGGTTTTGAAGGTATAGTAAATTTATTTCATCAAAAGAAAATAATTAGACAATAAATTTTACAATTACTATTTAACACTTATAACGAAACTTGAGACTTATGAATGTCAAGCTACCTCTAAAAATATACTATGTGTAACACCCTATACCTGACCGATTGTCAGGTCCATATATTAGATGATACAATTGTTAAATTTGTAAAATAAATCTAAAATAAAATTGAATAAACCAATATCTATCATGTCAAATCATCAAGAATAAATCAAGAATAAAACTAAATGCGGAAGCATACCTGAATCCATGAGTTCCTTGAAGTTTTTCCCGATCTTGGGGATTTGATCTTCCAAATTAGAACACAAGAAATTCAAAGAATATTTACTCTCTCTTTCCTAAGGATGGAATATTAGAAAAGATATATTGTGTGTAATTTGGGGACCATAACCCTAATATTTATTGTAATATGCCCAATTTGTCCGGCCCATTATAAACCCAAAAATAATAAATATAAAACCAAAATAATAAATAATAAACGGCCCAAAATTAATCAAAGTCCAAAAGTCCATTTAACCCAAAAAAAATAGCCTAAATAGTAATACCCAAAACCCCTAATTTAAGACTAACCCAATTAACAAATAACCCAAATCCCAGCCCAAAACCTAAGCCTAATTACAATGGCCCAAACCCGAAATGACCCAAAAAAGGCCCAACAATAGAAAACACCAGAAACCTTAGAGGTTTCTGGAATACGCTAGAACAACAGCAGATCGGGCTCCCACGAATGGTTCCCACGCACGGCCTCCATGGCCTCTTCCTCCGTACAGCAGTCCCACGCTTCCATAGAACCCGCGAGAACAAAAATGATAACAAAAAATGACAGCAAGAAAATAAGATTTTCATTTTTTCCTTTTATTTATTTTGTAAATCGAGCTATAAAAAGCCATCGATTGTACTTTTAAACCGGACACATACTGAAATACAAAGAAAAGGCTACCAAAATTTAAAGGTCATTCTTAAATTCGAAATTTTTGATGCCCTTTCCTATTTCTTTCTTTTGGTTTTTTGGTTTTTTTTGCATTTGAAAGTAAAAAAGAAAAAAGAAATGAAGATTTACCTTTGTAAGTATGCCATGTGATCCTTTCTACTTCGCCAAAGTCGAAGTATAAAGAGGATCTTAAGGCCGAAAGAGAACCTCAAGCATGATGATCGCCGGATGTGGTGGTGAATCGATGTTTGAAAGGGGGTTAGGGTTTGGCTAAAATGGATGAAATGGGAAGGCTAAGGTTGCATTGTTGGTTCGGCTGAATGAAGGAATTATTTAGCCTTTATAAAGAAGAAAAAATGGTGCCGTTTAAACCAATTTCAATGGTTTAAAAATGACGTCGTCTGGAAGCCATGCCCGATGACCCGATCCAGTGCCCTCAGGATCCACGTGTTAGCTGCGGTAAAGGGCAATTTGTGCGTTTAGTCCCTTCCTTACGCTCTAGCGTTTGATTAAGCTTATTCCAGATTTCTTTGTTTTTAATTATCCTCGGAATTTGTGCATTATTTCAATTTAACCCGCGCCTCAACGCAGCGTTTTAGGATCTGGAATTTTTCCAGATTTGGCCCTTGAGCATTCGCATGCATGGCGTGCTGATCCTTTTTTTAATTTTAATGGCCTATTTTATTTATAAATTATCCCTTCCATTTTTATTTTATTTTAATTGACCTTTATTTTATAATTCACTTTTTAAAAGAAAAAAATTCATCCAACATTCATGTTTTAATTATTGTTTACTTATTTTTACTTTTTGAGCTACTTTGATGATATTATTTTGTTTTTTTAATCACCGTTATAAGTTTTTATATCATATTGTTTTATATTTTCTATAATATTTTCTATAAATGTTCTTATACATTATTATATATATAATATTCATGATAAAGTTAATTTTATTCTATGTATATTATTAATTTTATGTTATTTTATACATATAATTTCTTTTAAATCTATTCACATATTTTATTATACATCTTTGTTATTTAAAGGAAAATCCTACGTATCTTATGTATTATTTAAATTATTATTATACATATACATATATATTGGTACATATGTTTGATTTATATACAACATTAAACCCATGTTATTTTATACATATAGTTTTTTCTTTGTATACATAATTATGTCTTTAAAATCTATTACATATATAATTTATGATAAAATTAATTTAATCTTATATGCATTATTAATTTCATGCTATTTTTACAAATAATTACTTGTAAATCTATTTATGTATATATATATGTTTTGTAAATCTATTATATTTATTTTCTAAGATTATATTTTATTATGTATTTTTGCTATCCTTTCATATTTTATATATTATTTAAATTCTCCTTTATTGTATTTATTTTGTCAATTTTAACAAAAAAATTTTAACACTTTGCATATTATTTGATTTAAATATCGTCATTCTATAATACTTATTTTAATGATTATATATATATATATCCCTAGTTTTTTACAAATTATTTCAAATTCATCAATTCAACAATTCATATATTATATATATTATGGGTTCATTAGTTCATCATTATTTTAAAATTGCCATATACCACATTGGTTTTTAATTTCCATTTTGTTTTGTATATTTTGTATTGATTGTGTTATATTAGGCTATATATATTATTGTTGTATATTATTTTTTTCGTTTTTTGTATTGTTATATCAATTGTTCTCTATCCATGCTTGGAAAGTTGGTTACATTTTTTCTTAGATTAGTTATATTTAATTGTTTGTTTTGTTAGTTGGTTAAATAAGGTTATATTATCTTCATTCACCTAGTATTGTATTTTATACATGCATACTATCCCATGTTTGTTATTTTTCTTTTGGTTTATAAAAGTTGCATTATAATTTTCAACTCTTTAAAATAAATTATTCCATCTTATTTTAAGTCAAATAAATATGTTTTGAGCTAGTTTACAATTTTTTTTTAAAAAAAATCCTAAAATAAGGCAATGTTCAATATTTAGAAATTTGGGAAATCGTGCTCTACTGTGCTGGGTTTCGATTTTTCGTTGGACTAAATAATTGGACATCCTTTTGTAATTTTCAACATATGAGCTTTTGGAAGTCAAAACTCAATCGTGTTTTCAAAGGTATAAAGGGCCGTGTCCTATCGTGCTAGATGTGATGCTGTATACCTTTGAAATGAGAGAATTTTGACGACCAACTTGAACCACTCCAATGTTTTAAAAGGAACCATATTTCAAATTTTTTTCTAAAATCTTAAGACATAAGGACAGCACTTAATCAATCTAGTACCAATTTTTTGGCGTAATGAGGGTGCTAACCCTTCCTCATACGTAACTGGCTCCATAACCCATTTTTTTAAATTTATGTAGGCCAAAATTGATTTAAATGGAATAAAATGTTTTATTAGGTGGTCCAATCATACCTAAACAAAAAGATTGGTGGCAACTCCATACTTTGTTTTAAAAGTCGATCCCCATTTTTTTCTCAAATATAAAAAATGGTTTCGACATTTATAACCTTGGCATATTAGTTCTAATTCCTAATTAGCCCATCATTAATTAGAATTTTATAAGAACTCAATTGCTAGAGTATCTACACATATTTGACCCATACTTTATTTAATAATTAAAGCCCAATAAAACTTTAACCAAATTAGATCACTTTTAATTTAGGCTAACCTATCATGATAGTAAATAATAACATGTAATTACCCTTATTATATTTGTGACATCCATATTTTCCAACAATCTCCCACTTGGACCACATATATATACTAATTACCCTATAATTACATGTCATTATATAACCTTATGAGCTCAAAATTTTACTATCATATCCAAAAGGTATTCCAAACAATCTCGTCCATTAATTATGTTAACATAGAACCAAGGCAACTTTCGTTTCATATATCGTAATTAAATCCAACCATGATCACGTATATTAACCAACCAAATTACATAGATCAAGTATGGATGTGTAGCATGGAAATTACATGCAATATGATCTAAACATGTTTATTTCCAACTTTTCCTCTTATCAAAATCAGAGTGTAAATAAACTTAATTTTTGCAGAAAAAAACTTAATATCTATAAATTGAAATAACTAAAAATTTATCTATAGCACAAAAGCATTTAAAAGTAAAAACTCCCACTAAAACCAAATATCCTTAAATGACATTACACCCATATGAGCAGTGTGCTCTTATAAAACCTTAGGTGTAGTCCTTAGTAAGCAGATCCGCAATCATAGAGTTTGTCATAAGATGCTTTATAGGCCCTAACCACTCTGAACTTTTACTTTAACAATCAAGAGCTTAAAGTCTATGTGTTTTAACTTTGATGTGCTCCTGTTTCTATTGGAATAAAAAACTGCAATTTGATTTCACAATTTGCACCTTAGTGACAAAATCTTGTTTTCATATTCCATCAAAATCGGAGTCTGTATATGTAACACCCCCTACCTATGTCTGACATAAGGAAACGATATGAGGCATTAACGGACTTAAACGCAAACAATCATGCAAATCGGGCCACAGAATTTCATTCATATTTTAAAACATTCAATCACATGCACATAGTCCCTTATTTGGATTTACGAAGCCCAAAACATACTTTAGAAAGGGTTCAGGACTAAACCGAGAACTTTGAAAAGCTCTAGGAAAAACTTAGAAATTTTTCTCATGAAACAGGGTCACACGCCTGTGTTCCATCAACACACCCGTGTCCTCAGGCCGTGTAACTCTCTGTTTAAGACGTCAGCAAATAAATTGAACCACACGGCAAGGCCACACGCCCATGTCACTAGGCCGTGTCCCTCACACGGTTGAGACACATGGCCGTGTCTCATCCCGTGTAGTTAACTCTTAGGCTATTTTCCAAGCCTTTTCCTTACCCTTACATGAACACACATATACATGGATCCAATGGCATTCAACATCCTCAATTATGATACAAACATATCATTTACCTATCAACATGTATGTGTTACACATTCCCACATTAAGCCAAGACTAGTCATACCATAGTTAACTTTGTGCCAATTTATTTCAACTTATCATCAAACATCCATGTTCAAAGCATTATTATTTATCTCTATATTACACATTTAATTCATGGTCATAAAACATGCATTCAACACACATGAAATATTGCCAACCATGCATGACAAACAAACATAATCATATCTTCACATCATAAGCAATAAATCATAACTTGACTAGCTATACTTACAAGCCAGAATCAATATGAGCCACATCTCATGGCCATATACAATAGCTCAAAATAGGCCAATACATTTGGCCAAATCATAATAACACATGTCATAGAACTAGGTCTTTATACATGCCACTCACTTGATAATTCTAACAAATGTAACAATATTCCAAAGGTATTGGCTTGATAGTGTGATGCTGCCTCCGACGATCTCCAACCACGAGCTGACCTAACAACACTAAAGGAAATGGAAAGGGGGGAGTAAGCTTAAAGCTTAGTAAGTCCATATGAAAATAATAAGCAAATTATCAACATGATTCCATGGAAATATAATCATAATTACACTTTTACTTATTTTCTGGTCATGCTATTTTCTCGGGTCATAGTTACTAAATTATTTATATCTAGAGATACGAAACTCCAAATTAAGATCTATAAATTTTTCATAAAACTAGACTCATATATATTTTTACCATAAAATTTTTAGAATTTTTGGTCTAGCCAATAAGTACAGGTTATTCTTTAAAGTTACCCTTATTCTGCTGCTTGACAGCTTCGACCTTTCTTTATTAAAAATCGATTATCTCGTAGTACGGGTTTTGATTAATGTTCCTGTCAAATTTCTCTTGATATAATCATATAAATTATAACCAATAATTATTTTTGTACAATTTTTAATGATATTTGCAAGTCAAAATTGGGGATTTCGAAATCATTCTAACCCTATCTCACAAAAATTCAAATATCTCATAACATGAAATTCTTTTGCTTACACCGTTTCCTTTATATGAAAATAGACTCAAAAATATTTAATTTCATATCTTATTCAACCTTTAATTCAATTTCCATGATTTTTGGTGATTTCTTTAAAGTTACACAACTATTGCTGTCCAAAACTATTTTATTACAAATTTCACTCTTACATAATTTCACTTACTCCATTCCATCTTACCGAAAGTTTGCTCAACAATCGAGCACATTGCTCATAAATCTCCACAAACATATACCTGCACTTATTCATCACATGGTAATGTTCAAATATATTTTCACTTAGTCGATTTCCCGTTGAACTCATCAGAATAATAATGATACACAATTGCCTGCACATATTACCACCCTTGTAACCGAAGCTATCTAGTACGTATAGTAGCCTGCACTTAGTACTACACATGCGACCAACAATCCGATACACGTAGTAGCATGCACTTAGTACTACAAACGTGTCCAAACCATCTAATACACGTAGTAGCCTGCACCATAACCATCTAATACACGTAGTAGCCTGCAGTTAGTACTACACACGTGATTGAAGTTGTTGGGTACGCATAGTAGCTTGAAATTAGTACTACACATGCGACCTAACTATCTGGTACACGTAGTAGCTTGGACTTAGTACTACACATGTGACCTAACCATTTGATACACGTAGTAGCCTGCACTTAGTACTACACATGCGACCTAACTATCTGGTACACATAGTAGCCTGCACTTAGTACTACACATATGACCTAAAACCATCTTAAACACATAGTAGCCTGCACATAGTACTACACATGTGTTCTCACAATGGATCATTTGTATCATTTCTATTCCAAAGTTTCAACTGGGAAATTCTTCACTTTTCAACATTTAACAAACTCATTCATAGTCTATTTCAATTCGTAATTTACGTCAAATGATCATTCTATAGGCATCCACATCTCATATAATAATGAAATATAATAACATAAAAAGAATCGATATATTATTTACATACAAACTCACCTCGAATGCGAGTATGGCTATTTATTCCGATTTAGTCCATAATCTCATTCATTCTCAATCTATGCCCGAATCTCATTTTCCTTGATCCATAATATCACATTTAGCTTAAACATTTAGCTTAATAATTAGTCACATTATTCATATGGGTCCAAAAATCATATTTTATAAATTTTCATTTTGACCCCTAAACTTTCATATATTTTCACTTTTTCCCCAAGGCTCGTAAAATGATTTTTGTCCAATTTTCTTACATTTTAAGCCTAGCCAAATCATTTTCATAACTATAGCAGCCCCTAATTTCCACTAAATCACACTTTTATGACAAATTTTGTAACTTTTGCAAAACGGTCCTTTTTGACAATTTCACCGAAAATCACTTCGTAAAAGTCATTTATTACATATCAAGCATTCATTTTATACCATTAGACATCAAAAAACATGCATGTCATCCATGGGAAAATTTTTAAACACAAACCCTAGCTCAAAATACGGGTAGAAATGAGTAGATCTTGTTAAGAAGATTTCAAAAACGTAAAAATCATTAAAAACGGGGCTAGAACGGACTTACAATTGAGCTTGGAAGCTTGAAAAAATCCTAGCTATGTCTTATCCATGCAATTTTCAGCCATGGGGTAGAAGATGGACAAAATTTGGCTTTTAATTTTGTTTTTAATTCATTTTAATTACTAGATTACCAAAATGCCCCTAACTTAAAAATATTCTATTTCACCCATTTCATGTCCATTTTTGTCCAACAAATTATCCAATGGTCTAATTACCATTTAAGGGCTCCAATTTAAAATTTCATAACAATTAGACACCTCTAACATGTAGAACTCAACTTTTTCACTTTTTACAATTTAGTCCTTTTGACCAAATTGAGTGCCCAAACATCAAAACTTTCGAATGAAATTTTCACAAAATCATCCCATGAAATTGTAGACCATAAAAATATAATAAAAAAATTTTTACTGTGTCAAATTTGTTGTCCCGAAACCACTATTTCGACCAGGCCCTAATTCGGGATGTTACAGTATACCTGATGATCTCTAACTGATTAGACCTCAGATATGTGAGCATGTAATCTTTTGTTCTCTAAAAATACCTTATAACCCTCTTGGATGCTATCCAATGGTCTAAACCAGGGTTTTTTAAAATATCTGCCTAACATCCCAACAGTGTACATAATATTCCAATGTATTCAAACCTAAACATATATTAGACTTCCCACTGCTAAAATGTAAAAAAACTTATGCATTTTTGTAATCTCAAAATCATTCTTAGGGCATTGATTGAGACTATACCTATTATTGACAAGCAGTATGTCATTAACATGTAAAACCAAATATAGAACCTTACTCCCACTAAACTTATGGTATATACAATTATCGACAAAATTCATCTCTAAATCGAATGAGATAATCATTTGGTAAAATTTTTAATACTATTGACGAGAAGTATGATTAAACCCATAGATGAAGTTCTTTAATTCGCAAATAATTAACTTTGCGTCATCAGACACAAAGTTTTCTAGTTACACCATATAAATGTATGATCAATGTTACCATTGAGAAACCATTAACTTAATATTCATCTGATGCAGCTTAAGATCAAAATATTCCACTAAAGTTATTATAACCCTTCCTCTAATGGACCTTTTTAATGACATTCATTCTTGAAGTTGTTGAGTTTGTTCTTCTGGAACAATTACCTCATCTTGAATAGGGAGTTGTTCAACATTGTCTTATTGAGGTTTTAGATTCACTTTTTAATCAATAACATGTATGAGAACCTAAACACCATTAAAAATGATAGTAGGAACTAAGTTAGAATTCAATTCCTCCTTAAAAGCAATGTCTCTAACCTTATTTCTCCTTCCAAACTTAACATCCTAAAAGAATGTTACAATTCTCGTCTCAAAATGATTCCTAATTGTGGGATCATAAAACTCATAACCCTTAGATTGCTCAGAATTTCCTTGACCCTTATACTTTATAGACATCAAAAAAGTCAGAAATGATGTCATTTCAACCTTATCGTTTTTAGCAAAACATTTCTGAATTTCGTCAAGGAAACCTTGACCTAAGTAATCTTTTCAGATTCTGTGCCCCTAAAGGCTTCTAAAATGTTGTGATTCATGATCAATAGACTCATGCAATTTGAACGATCCCACCTCTCAAAATCCCTTGTAACATAAGGGGTGTTTTTCGCAGTGAGGGGTACGGGTTATTTTGTGCAATGTTTATGTTCATACAGCCAAGCACTATAAGGAAATACCTTTTCCATTCATTCAAATTAGTCCTATTAAGTATGGTATAAAATTTATATTAGCAGATATTATAGCAAGAGAAAATGAATTAGCCAAATATAGAACAAAAAATAAATAAAAATATGCTTACATCAATATTCATAAGTAAACAATAGATTCACGATAATGGCCAATCCCATCTCAAGATACCAAACACAACATTAATATCAAGTCTTTGGACAATAATATTAATAGTAAGCGGTACTCTTGTTGTAGCAATCAAACATTTACAATAAATTATGTCAAACAATTAATTAATCTTTGTACTAACATATTGCTCACATAAAGTACTTTATAATTGTCACACATTTATCACCACAAATGCCATTAAAATTCTGTCAAATATTAACTTAACTTTGGGTCAATTAATAAACGCATGAATCACGAAAACATATAATCATCTTTGATATTTTAAATAAATTAATCTACACAAAAGAGGTCACTTTGGCGATATTTTGTTTCAACTAATCTATTTAAAATATTAGGCATCCTTAATTAAAACCTAAAGCCAAAATCAGAATTTATTTGTTTCAAAATATTTCTTTTAATTTTATCTTTCAATCAAATTAAAAGATAATGGTATATATATGTATATAAATTTATCCCAAAATAACATACAATGATGTTGGCAAATATAATAATAGTTGATTAAATCATAAACCATAAATAACCTCATATAAGACTTCAAATTTAAACCAAAATAATTTGAATAAAGGTAAACCTCATCTCAAGATATCGGGCACTCCATTAATATTTTATCTTTGGACAAAATATTAACTTGTAAGTGATATATTGGTGTAATAATCAAACATTGACAATAAGAAAATGTCGAACCATAAATCTTCCTTGGGTCAATTTATTACTTACATGTAAAATCGAATAATTGTCACATATTTATTACCATAGTTGCACATGTAATATTGTTAACCTTCATTTGAGCTGATCAATATTAACATAACTTAAGTTACATGCACACAACCTTTTATATTTAAAAATAATAATTTATAAAAAAATCACTTTGGTGACTTATTGCTTCAATTAAGTTATTTTAAAAAATACATAAACATACCAATATTCAAATTTAAAATTTACCCAACAGTCAAATGTCAATACTATTTTTTATTGCTTTATAAACTCCGAAATAACCCAAAATAGGGTTGTTTTAATAATGCAATAAAAACCGAAAACCTTAATCTTTGACTGGTTTTTTTTCAAAATCATATATATGAAAACCAAACAGAAATAATGTAGTGGTTCAAAGCCAAATAATTAACAAGTACATGAATTCATAATTTTGGCATGGACAAAAAACACCAAAGCAATTCATGCATATACATGTATCCATAATCAAATAGAAAAATTTACCTTAAATTTACCATGTAAATCCAAAGTTGTATTTATGATTAAACAGATATTCACATGAATACTTGAAAAATATTTTCAAGCCAATAAATCTCAAAAACAAAATCATAATAGTTGGCATATCCCACAATTCATACAATAAACCATATCATCATAATTTAACCAAATATTTAGAACCATAAGATGTCAAAACCTAATATTATAGAACCAAACCTAAAAATTTATCAAGAATCTCAAAGATTCAACATAATATATAATTAAAATATCAAATCCATAAAATTAAAAAAGAAAAACGAATCAATTCAAAATAATAAAGAATCGATTCATTTTCAATGATTCAATATGACAAAGCTCTGATACCACTTGTTAGCTTTGTAAAATAAATCTAAAATAAAACTGAATAAACTAGGATCTATCATGTCAAATCATCAAGAATAAATCAAGAATAAAACTAAATGCGAAAGTGTACCTGAATCCATGAATTCCTTAAAGTTTTTTCCTATAACATCACGAATTAGGGTCTAGTCAGAATAGTGGTTTCAAGACCACGAATCTAAAATAGAAATAATTATTTCATAATTATTTTATGATCCATAATATGATTTCATGTTTGTGTGAAATTTTCATGAAGAGATTTTATGCCTAAAGTGTCCAATTTGACTTTATGGACTAAATTAAATAAGTTGTAAAACTTGTGTTCTAGGAACTTCAAGCATGAAATTGCATTAGATTATTAACTAGAGGTCCTTAAATAGTAATTTGATCAAGTTCTAAAATTTTGTATAAAAATGGGCATGAATAGGAAAATTTTGAAAGAAAGGCCTTAAGGGCATTTTTGTTTTTTGGTAAATAAAAGAATAAAAAGGGAAAATGAAGTGAAAATCTTGTCCATCTTCTCCAAGTGCTATCCAAAAATTACATGCTCTCCATAGCGAGGGTTTTCAACATTTTCAAGCTTGATTGTAAGTGCTCCAAGTCCCCTTTTTAATGTTCTTTACATTTTTGAAGTTGTCATCAACCGATCTAGCTATTTCTACCATTATTTTGAGCTAAGGTTCATGTATGAAATTTGAACCATGTGTGAAAGGGTTGTATTTTGATGTTTAATGGAGGAATATGAATGTTTGGTGTGTGATAAACATCTTTTGCTAAGTGATTTTTAGTGAAAACACCTAAAAAGGACTTGTTTGTAAAATGTGCAAAAATGAGTAGTAGAAATGTAAAATGAAGGAAAATGTGGGCTGATATGAGTTAGAATATGAATCGACTAGGCTTGGGTAACCAAGAAATTGCATGCATTTCATTTTATGGGCCTAAGGACTAAAATGTAAATAAGTGGAAAGTTAGGGGTAAAAAGGTAATTTTACCAAAGTATGTGTTATGGGTCGATATGAACAATGTAAGTATTGAACAAGTTGAATTTGACATTATAGATCAAGAAAAACAAGATTCGAGTCTTGATCGGGGGAAAAACAAGGTTTACGAGGATTAGGCTCGTTTCTATCATTTTGTCCGAGGTAAGTTCATTTGCAAACAATGCAACATGTACCCTACTTTAAATGCTTTAATATTGCATGTATGGTAAGTACATACATATTTAATATGATGTTGTATCATGTGTTTATTACCTAAATTGTATTATGAATTATGCTTGACGATTCCATGAATATGTGATTGGTGCTATGAGTATTGAACTCAATATTACGAGCAAGTTCGACAGTGCTGTGGTATCAAAGAATCCCGTTTGAACCTTAGGAATAGTTTAGGATACAAGTGACATGCCACTAGGAATTATGTGATCTAAACTCATTGATTTGTGGTCTGAGTTCATGATATATGTGACATCCGAACTCATTTAGTTGTGGTCTAAGTTCGTGATATATGTGACACATGTTTTGGCTTCCAGGTACTGGTTTCATATATATTATTGATGGTGAAGTATTCGGGCATGAGTTACGAATACCTAACAGCCTGCATGAGTAGACCCGTGAGTTGCTCGTAAATGAGCAACATGTGATCTAAGATATGAAGTAGCACTGGCTACATATAAGGCACTTAGGTGCAAACTTCTGATTTATCTGGTAGTATTTTGAGTGTTTAACGGGTAGTTCAAAGAAGTTCTATGAGTAATCACAACAATTGCATCAAAACACGAAAGTAAGTTATAATGTGCAAGTGGGCACAGGTATGTACATCGAACTCATGTGAATAACATGAAAAATGATGAGCTCGTGGTAAGAACATGTATTTATATATTTATTATAACAGCTCGATTTAGGGCCTAGTTAGAATAGTGGTCTTGAGACCACAAATCCGGAGTCTAATAAATTATTTTATACTTATTTAGATGTTATAGCATGTTTATATTAGTGCATAAAAATTTTGGTGAGTTAATTTTGACGTTTGTGAGCCCAATTGCGAAAAAAGACTAAATCGCATAAAGTGCAAAAGTCTTAAATTGATAGCTAAGGGTGTCAAAATTTTCATATATCATAAATTGGGGTTCTTTAAAGTCAAATTAGGCCATTAAATAGGTGATGGCCGGCCATGGGACAGGAAATTAGAATAGTCAAGCATTAGGTGAAGTTTGGTAATTTATTCTGACCAAAATGATATAAAATAAAAGAAAGATGATATCATACTTTTTCACAATTTCTCTCGACCGAAAATTTAGCCATTTTTAGGGGTATTGAGCTTCAAAATTTAAGCAACTTATTCCTCTTACAAGTAAGTGATTTATATACTTTTTGTTGACGATTTTTACATTTTTAGACCCCTTGAAACATGAGCTTTCAAATGAATGGACTATCTTGCAAAATGGTGGAGAGTTTAGGGTTTTGCCATGAATGCATATGTGTAGTTTTCTAAAATTTTATGGAAGAATATGAGTATTTGATGTGTAATAAACAACTATTGTGAAGGTTTTCTTCATGAAAACCCTAATAGGGACTATTTGGCATAAGTTGGAAATTTCTTGATAAATGGGTGAGATAGTGGAAATTTTGGATTGCTTTAAGAGTATTAAGGGTTCGGCTAGGCTTTTGATAAGAGGAAATTCGATAAAAATTGATTTTTGAACCTAGGGGTAAAATGGTCATTTTGTAAAAGTCTAGAGGAAAAATAGTCATTTTGCCCAAAAATAGATTATTGAGTGCCTAGATTGATAAAATGATTAAATTTGTGAATTTTGATTATTATAGATAAAGAAATTCAAACTCCGAACCTAGACCAGGGGAAAGCAAAGCAAACTGATTAGACCGACTTGACACCATATTTTGTAACCGAGGTAAGTTGTATGTAAAAAATACAACTACATTGCTAATGTATGTGTCGATTTGTATTTAAATTAATATAGCATGAATTTCTTGATTGTGGAATTGAGAAAGTATGATGATAGTAGAAATAGTAGAGTTTCTGTTTGAACCTAGGAAATAAATCGGATATCCATGCCATGACATATGGGTTATTGTGGGCTAGTGTAAGACGTGTCTGGGACATGCATCGGTCACATTATGAGAGCCTGTGTAAGACCATGTGACATGGCATCGACATCGAGATGAGTGCTAGTGTAAGACATGTCTAGGACATGCATCGGCCTCGAGACGTAAGCCAGTGTAAGACATTTCTGCGACATGCATCAACTACGAGATGATAGTCAGTGTAAGACCACATCTAGGATATGGCATCGACACCCTACCCTATGTTTGAGGCTTGTCGAATATCCGGTAAAGTTCCAAACGGTTCAACGGTGAGAGATGCAGTTTAAGCTAACGAGTAAGGTATAACCATGTTGTGAGTGGTACAGGTACTTAATTAACATGCATGAGATATGAGCTCGGTATATGGTATGAGATTTATATGGGTAGTGATGAGTAAGTTGTGCTTATGTTCATTTTTGTGTGATGTGCAAAAAATGGTAAAATTGTTGTCGTATATTTATTTATGTACAACTTACTAAGCTTTATGCTACTCCCTCTGTTTTCCCATTTTCTTATAGTGACGCTTAAATAGCTCGAAGATTCAACGGACGTCAGAAGCTACGATCACACTATCATTCGAAGCACTCGGTATAGTTAGACTTCTTATTTTTAAGTATGGCATGTATATGGCTTAGACTTTCTTGTTTTATGTCCTTGAGAAATTAGCCAAACGTGTGGCTTGGGTTAAATCCTTTCATTTTGTATAAGGCTATAGGTAACGGTCAATGTTCATTTTGATATTGTATAATAGATGTTTTTTTTATGGATGAGTAAATTTTCACAATTGAAATTTTGTCTATTATGGTTGATTTGACCATATGATGTGCCCTTGTATTGGTATAGAGTGATCTTATGGTAGTTATGTAAGTAAGGTTGGCAAAGAGGCTTGGTAAATAGCCTTAATTTGTCCACACAGGTAGACACATGGGCGTGTGTCTAGGCCATGCGTCCCCTGCACGTAAATTTTGCAAGTCAGTATGCATAATAGTAAACACACGGGCAAAGACACGGCAGGGTGTCTCAGCCGTGTGAAGGGTACGGCCTAACACACAAGCGTGTGCCTTGGCCGTGTGACCCTTAAGAAATACTGACGTCAAAAACAGAATATCCAGGTTTTTGCAGACATGCTAGGACACGGGCATGTCATTGCCGTGTGAAGGACACAGGCCAGGGACACAAGCGTGTGCCAGGCCGTGTGAAAACCCCTATAGTTATGAATTTGGAATTCCATATAGGTATCAGACACAGGCGTGTCCTTGTATTGCCTAGGTCGTGTGAGCCACACGGGCCAACAACACAACCATGTCAAATTGGTCACACAGGCGTGTTGCTCCTCCCACACGGACTTGTGCCCCTGTGTCAAGTGTCTTTTTTCTAAAGTTGACTAAAGAACCCAAGTTGATTTTGAATAATCTCTGATATGTGTTTTGGGCCTTGTAGGCCCATATTAAGGATGTGTTGATAAGCTTGAGAATGTTTTAAATTTTTTCAAGTCTTGGAGACTCAGAATAGGTCGTAAGCACGAGTTTAAGTTAGGTAACGCCTTGTACTCCGTCCCCAAGTAGGACACGGGTATAGGGTGTTATATTTAGTGGTATCAGAGCATGGTTTAGTCGGTTCTAGGACTAATTTAGTGTGAGTACGAGACTAGCTATACATGCCATTACTGTATATTGATAGTGTGATGACTTCTAACGAGATAAATTGTGTTTTATTCATATCATAGATGGATCCAGATGTAGCGACGGCAGATGACGTGGAAAGTAATGCGCCAGCTCCCGCTGAAGGGACTGCGCCAGTGTAACAGCCCGATTTAGGGCCAAAAAGGAACAGTGGTTTCAAAACCACGAATCTGAGGTTGAAAAAAAATTAAAATTATTTTGATTAAGTTTTAGTGTTTATATTATGATTGCATAATCGTGTGAAAATTTCGTTGCGAAATTTTATCGATTGGGTGTTTAATTTGACGTTTAGGACTAAATTGAAATAGGTGAAAATGTGTGTGTTCTAGTTCATAAAGTACTTGATTGAAATGGGGGTTTTAAATAGAGGTCCTTAAATGGAAATTAGACCATTATACTTTATATGGACAAAAATTTGGACATGGATGGAATTTTAGAAAGTTTAGTACTAAGGGCATTTTGGTCATTTGCATAATAAATGAAATAAAATGGGAAAAATAACACAAAAATGTGTTCATCTTCATTTAGCTTGGCCGAAACTTGCATGTTCTCCATAGCTAGGGTTTGTTTCAAGCTTTCAAGCTCAATAGTAAGTGCATTCAAGCCCCGCTTTTAATGTTCTTTACATTTTTGAAATCTTCGTAGCTCGGTTTACCTATTTCTACCATTATTTCGAGTTAGGGTTTATGTTTAAAAATTTACCCATGAATGATATGCATGTATTTTGATGTTTGATGGTAGAATATGAATGTTTGAGGTTAGGAGAACGATCTTTTCTAAGCGATTTTTAGCGAAAACGAGCAAAATGGTATAATTGGTAAAAATACCTAATGCTCATAAGTGCATGTTAGAGTGAGAATTTGATGTTGTCATAGAAGAGAGAAATGATCAGCATGTCATTAAACAATAAGGGCTGGAATTAAATTTCCGAGCCTAGGGGCAAAATCGTAATTTTGTAAAAGTTAGGGGGCAAAAATGTAATTTTTCTATAATGTGATTTTTGGATTGAAATAAATAGTATGAGTATTAAATGAGCTAAATGTGTTGTTATAGATCAAGAAAGGTGAGGAATCGACCTCAAACGGGGGAAGGAAAAGGTTTTGGACTAAATTACAAAATTTCCATATTTTGCACCGAGGTAAGTTTGTATGTAAATAATACATTAACTTCATTTACATTTTTATATTTCAGCCTATTATATATATTTTAGCTGATTTTGAAGCATAAATCGACTATTGGAAGAATGGAAATAAGTAATAGAGAGAAAAATCCCTGTTGAACATTCGGAAAGATTGAATAATATAGATGGAGCGTAGCTAGGTCACATGTATGGTGCTGAGTGCACATCATGTGTACAAGAGAGCTACGAGATACTATGTAGTAGCTAGGTCACATGTGTGATACGGGATGTATCCCATGTAGACAAGAGAGCTACGGGAGAGATAAATGTAGCTAGGTCGCATGTGTTATTCCAAGTGAAGGGCACCATGTAGACAAGAGAGCTACGAGATAGATTGGCTAGGTCACATGGGTGGTACTAAGTGTTCACCATGTGTGCAAGAGAGACGAATTATATGAAATATGATGGTGGGGCTATGTGCTGAAACCATCAAGTATCGAGGATTGATCTGAATTGTTCAACGAGATGGTTTTAAGGTGACATTGTAATCATGGACCTATACTTGTGATGTATGAAATGTGGTGAAAATGAATTGTGACATACATGTTAAAATGAGGTTAATACAAAGAAAGTGTGAAAGAGTGAATTAGCAATAATACTATTTTGGATAGTCACAGTGACGTGAATTTGAAAAATCATAAAAAATAGTAGGAATTTAATTAGAGGCTGAATGAGATATGAAATTAAAGTTTAATGAGTCTATTCCCATGTAAAAGAAATAGAGCAAGTAAAGAAACTCTATATTTTGAGATATTTATATTTGTGTGTGACTCGCTCAGAATGACTATGTGATCCCCTGTTCTAATTTTGAAAAATCAGTAAAAATTGTACAAAATAAATTAAGAAATATAATTTATATTTCTAGATTCATTATTGAGTCTAGTTTTAAATGAAATAGATTTCAAGGCTATTTGAATTGTGTACTGGGAGAAATTCAATTTGTAGTGAACAGAGGTTAGATCAGTCGAGCTGTATAATAGGGGAAACTTTAACTAATAAACTGTACTAATTGGCTAGACCAAAAATTCTAGAAAAATTTTAGTAAGAATTAATATGAGTCTAGTTTCATGAAAATTTTACGGATTTGAATTTTTAGTTTTTTAACATGAGTTATGATTTATTTAGTGAATATGATGCAGGAGAGACAAAAGTGGAGTAAATAGTAAAATTTAAAAGTAGATACACTTGAGTTATTGTGTAAACATATTAAATTCTTTATTCATTATTTATATACTTGCTTACTAAGCTATAAGCTTACTTTCTTTTCTCTCTTTTGTCTTATAGTGTCGTCCAGCTTGCACAGGAGTCAAGGATCATTGAAGATCTGCCTACACTCTCAATACTTTTGGGTATTTAAACTGAACATTTTGAATTATGGCATATATAGTAGACTTAGTTATTTTGTTACGTGTCATAATTGTCTAGGTTTAAAATATTAATTATAGTATCTGACCGATTATTTTGTACGAAGCCTTTGAAATTGGCTAGTATTGTTAAAGGCATATGTTATAATGATTCATGATCTAATTGCACGCCATATTTTTTTCTCGATTTTATTTAATAGTATGTACTATGATTTGTTAATACCTCGTACCCTGTTTCGGCTACGGATACGAGTAAGGGGTGTTACAGCCAGTTGATAGTAGGCCCATGACGATGAGTCAGGGTGGAGGAGCTAGAGAAGCTTACCTTTATATGATGGACGCGTGGTATTCAGAGTTCATTCATGCAAATCCGAATACTCCACCTCCCCTACCTCCTCTGATTCCTTAGTATGCCCCTGTAGCTCAGCAATGAGTGGATTTAGTTAGGAGAGAGAAACCCCCAGTAGATAAGATACGAAAGTAAGGGGCTGAGGAATTCCGGACTAATATTGATGATAACCTGGAGATAGCAGAATTTTGGTTAGAAAACACCATTAGGGTATTTGATGAGTTATCGTGCACACCTGAGGAGTGTGTAAAGTGCACAGTGTCACTCTTACGAGACTCAACTTATCAATGGTGGAATGTCCTTGTGTCAGTTGTACCAAGGGAAATGATTACATGGGAGTTCTTCCAGGAGGAGTTCCGAAATAAATACATTAGTCAGAGGTTTATGGACCAGAAAAGTAAAGAGTTTTTAGAGCTGAAGCAAGGCTGTAGGACAGTAACAGAGTATGAAGGTGAGTTTGTGAGGCTCAGCAAATACGCTAGGGAGTGCGTGTCTACCGAAGCCATCATGTGCAAGAGATTTAAGGATGGATTGAATGAAGACATTCGATTGTTAGTTGGCATTTTAGAATTGAGGGAATTCGTGGTGCTCGTGGAGAAAGCATGTAAGGCTGAGGAATTGGCCAAAAAAAAGAGAAAAGCTGATATTGAGTCACAAGACTCATGGAAAAGACAGATGGGGAAATTAAAGCCAGCCTCATCTAAGAGATCAAGAGAGTTTCCTACCCGATCCAATGTTTCAGCGGGGTTCTCGAATAAGAGCAAGAACAAGCAGAACACGACTTCTAAAGCTTAGAACACTTTCATCACGAGTGTCGGTAGTGCTCGGCCAAATAGGCTGGAGTGTTCACAATGTAGTAGATGCCATTTTGATGAATGACGGGCGAAAGAAAGAGGTTGCTTCAAATGTGGATCACTAGACCACTTCATTCGAAACTGCCTTGAATTAGATGAGAAAGAGAAAAAGCCAGAGATGAGGGCGAGTAGTACTCCCTCGAGGGGTAGACCACAAAAGAACCTGGGCAGTGGAACTAACAGTAGAGGTGCCCCTAGAGATTCAGCTGCGAGGTCCGAGGGTCGTGCGCCTATAAGGACTTATGCCATACGTGCCCGTGAAGAGGCAGAATCTCCCTATTTGATCACGGGTACCTTTTCTATCCACAATATTTCTGTTGTTGCTGTAATTGATCTGGGGTCTACCCATTCTTATGTTTGTATAAAATTAGTGCCCAGTATGAAAATGCCAATTGAGTCTACAGAATTTGTAGTAAAGGTGTCAAATCCATTAGGCAAGCATGTGTTAGTTGACAAAATATGTAGAAATTGCCCTTTGACAATTAGAGGTCATTGTTTCCTGGCTAACTTGACGTTATTACCGTTTAATGAATTTGATGTAATCCTTGGGATGGATTGGTTGACTTTTCATGGGCTTGTAGTGGATTGTGAATGAAAAGTTATTGAGCTGAAATGTGAAGACGGGAATGTCCTTCAGGTTGAACCAGGTAAATTGGGTGGATTGCCTGAAGTGATAACATCTATGACAGCAGAGATATATTTAAGGAAAGTGTGCGAGGCTTACCTCGCCCATGTATTGAATACTCAAGCATCTACATTGAAGATCGAGTCAGTGCCAGTGGTATGTAAGTTCACAGACGTATTTCCGAAGGAATTGCCTGGATTGCCTCCCGTGAGGGAAGTTAAATTTGGAATCGAGTTAGTCCCCGGTACGGCACCTACCTCAATTGCTCCGTATAAGATAGCTCCTACGGAGTTGAAGGAGTTGAAAGTTCAACTACAAGAGTTAACTGACAAGGGTTTTTCGAGATCGAGTTTTTCCCCATGGGGAGCTCCGTTACTTTTTGTGAAGAAGAAAGACAGGTCGATGAGGTTATGTCGCGGCATGAGTTAATCCCAGATTGCATCCAGTATTGTCGCCGCACTTGACAGCTATCTGGATTAGAACTAAATCTCCGTGAGCTATCCAATCTAGTATAACCAACGTGTACATACAAAGACAGAATATTTTTAGGGGAAGGACACCTATACTAGGGAGGAGGGCATAAAAGGTAGACATAAGAAGAAAAAGAGAGCTTTTTCTCCATCATCATCTTCATTGTCCTACCTTGAAGGTTGAGGCCATGGCAGCTTAAGCCTTTTACAGGTGAGCCAACGTGAAAACCAGATGCAGACTAGCTCCTGTTGAGGAGACCTAAGTTGTGACAAGAGGAAATTGAGAGATTCAGTTGAGTTGTTTAGGGATAGTATTCTCCATTCGATTCTTTCTTATTTCTTTCTAAATATTGGTGATTACTCTCTAATTTCTGATTGTATGAAAGTACTGATGAATTCTTGGTGACATTTTATCTTATTTAATCTTGCTTTTATTGTTTATTCTTGAGGTTTGAATGTTTTTTAACATGAAAGTGTTATTGCAATCATTGACACTAGAAAGTGCAGTGACAGTTTGAGCTAACAAGCATTATGACGAAAGTTAAGTAAGGATTAGAGGAATTTAGTCCACTTGTTCTTAATAGTACCATACTACCATCATCGAAGGTGAGGTTAATATACATGTTTAAGTTTGAGATTAAATAAAAGAGTAACGCTGAGTAAGATATACATTGAATTTTATTGCATCGACAATCACCTATACTTTTATACCTTATGAGTACTTAGTATTCTGCTAAAGATTCATGTTGGGGATCCTAGTTTATCATTATCATATTTTATTTTATTTTTTTCCAGTTATTGCATCGAAAACTATCCTCACAATTTATCATGTTTTCATCTAGTTATTGCATTGACATTAATAGACAAAAGACTACCATCCCTACAGGATCGATATCTGACAGACTAACATCTGTCTACTATACTTGCATCGACAGTGTACGCTTGTACATTATTGTTGTGACGTTAAACAGCCGATCAACATTACTACCAGCTTTTCTTATCATTGTAGTTTGGTTGATTCTTTGACTATCTTGCTTACTCGCGTTCTCAGACATCATATTCATCCGATCATTCTACTCTCTATGCGAGTCATACAATGATCTCCCTCTTCTTGTCCTGTCAACTTAGATTGACATTTTTCCGAACCTTATCTGGCATCATAGTGCAAATATGGTCTTACAATGTATGAACTCATGTTTAATGTCTTGGCAAACTCAATATGTTGCCATAGCCTAGGTATGATCTTACACAATATGATCCCACATTTAATGTCTTGAAGGACTCCATATATTGCCATAGCCTAGCTATGGTCTTATACATTATCATCTTATGTTTAATCTCTTAGAGGACTCCATATGTTGCCCTCTCTAGCTATGGTCTTACACATATGAACCCAAGTTTAATGTCCTAGTAGACTCATGATTTTGAGGTATCAATAAACCTCTTCTGAGGTGTTGCCCTGAAAGACCTGATAATCAGTTCCCTGGTGTCGTCCCGAAGGGCCTTACCATTTTTGCAGTATCGCTCCATAGAGTCGATAGACTTTCATCACAGTGTCACCCTAGTGAGCCAGTCGATAACGGTCCACGGCATTACCAAACTCTCTTATATTCCCTTAACAATCCGCCCATTCTTCTATTCCGCCAATTATTCCTAAGTTCTTCTACCCTGTCAAGGTACACTTATTCCGTGCTTCACATATAATATAAACATGCATTACACACAAAAGTAAGATAATTATTACAGAATACACAATAAGTCAATTACTCGATCACAATGTAATTACCACTTATCATTCAACAATCATACTTATACAAAGTTATGCATCCACAGCATACTCACTCGCCATTTCACACATAACAATAGATTCAGGTAACGTAGAATAGTCACATCACATTGTCATCAGCCACCCAAAGGTAGAGTACAGAAACTCACCTGAATCCCTTTATCCTCATTAGCTTAGCTAGTTCAAATGCCAGAGCCTCGTTCATCCTAGTAGCTAAGCATGACAACCATTTCCTAATTAAATTGAAGGTATTCAAACCCTAAAAATAGAATCTATAATTATAAAGTTCCTTTTGAGAATCCTTACTCCTCTTTCCCATAATCCATGAATACAGGGAGGCTTAGGCCTTACCAATTTATCAAATTCTTTATTTCCCAGACTTCGTATCCCACATTTCTTGAACTAATTCTTCTTCTTCTTTGGAGCAACCGAAGAAGACATTGTAGATGAGAAGGAGATTACCAATTAATTCAGGAGAATTCTTTTATCTCCTAATTTTCACGGTCTCCTTAGTCCATTTAAGCCATTCATTACTAATTATTTTGTCTCCCACTAAGGAGATAGTCGGTTCCAATCTAACTAAACCAGAATTGAGATCCAACTATTCACAATTCAGCAACTAAAATTTTGAATTCCCAATGAAGCCCGCCAACTCCCAATCCATTCAATTAGGTCTTAACTTTCTTTTAATTTCAAGACATAAGAGAAAACCAAGTGAGACAACTCCCCCACCCTTAAAGAAAATTACTTCCTCGAAATTTGTTTTCTTGACTAGCTCTATAAGTGGACTACGGGTAGTTATTTCTTATCGAATAGGCTTATATTATAACTAAAGGGAGGACACCACTATACTTACCTATTACCTTAGCACTAACCATTAACTTAGCTTTTCCTTAATCCCATCTTTCTTGCATAGCAGGTCCGCTCATATTCCATATGTAGCGGGTAATGGGCTTAAGGACAACCTCACCATTATCTTGGTGGAGCATCTAGTTTACACCTAGTGCTAGAATGTTCCCAAAGCAAAGTTATCTAACTGACTCTACTAGTGTACACCAATTTGGCAGATATTTAACGAACAACTTACTTTAGTGGATCTTTCCACTTTTCTGGTTATCAAAGGGTTTGGGAAAAAACACCCTTCCCTGATCAATAGGTGTCAAAAGTAGGTTCGAGAACCTAAACAACTATTGCTTTTTGAATCCAAGCTTCTCTTGGACACTTGTTTATTTAAATGAGAACTAAATAAAAAGAAATTCCTTTATCTGATACCAATTCCCCCCTAAATTCTGTCTTTTAAGTTACTCTCTGATCTCTATGTCTCATTTCTTCCATTTCTTAATTCTTTTACCAGAGTGATTCTTCCTTTGTGAGTACTTCTCAATTTCCAGGTAATCCTTCATTTTCTTTTCTTCTTTCTTTTATCTTACACTATATCATTATGTCTAGGTTTACACCAACATTGGGAGGAAGGGCTAGGGGTTCTGGTCCTTGGAGTCAGAAGAGCTACTAGAGAAGTTCTATAGTTGTAGATGATAGTGATTCCCAGTCCCAAGAAACTAGTTCTTCAGTGAGAATGCCACTGTATAGATGCTTAACCACTTAGAAGGAGATGGTAAGTAACTTGGCAACCCATGGTATACTATTTCCAAACTTCTCCTTCCATTTCGAGATTATCACTAGGGAAAGGCATCTTAGTGATTCCAGCGAGTCTGCCCCTTTACTTGTTAGAGATTGGCTTTCATCTCCCAATGCATCCATTCTTCTGCATGGTACAAGAAGAGTACAGAATTGCACCACAGCAGCTAAATAGTCTATCTTGGTGGACCTTGGTAGTGTACTTCTTACACTGTAACAGCTAGAATGAGCAACCCCTACTTGGCGCCTTCTAACAGTTCTATCGGTTGAAGGTTCTGAATTAGAGGCCTTTAGCTAGGATGGTCTATTTTAGGGTTCGTCAAAGTCGCGAGCTCATACTCAAGGATTTGGCTCCAAACCTTCATCTAGGTGTTCACAGATAGGCCATATCAATTTTGGGTTAATTCCCACATTGATAACTTCTTATAGGCGTCAAGCCTAGGGTTTAGGTTCTCTCTTTCCAAAACAACGGATCCGTTGACTAAGCCTGGTTTGTATTAAGAACAAGAGTGAATCTGGTTGCATCCATAAACCAAATTTCTTGAGATAATACAAAGAACAAGCTACAATAAATCTAAAACCTAATAAAAGAGAAAAACTAAAATACAAGTAAAAAAGAGAGACTCTAAGCTAAGTAATTAGTGTCCATAACATGTGCCAAATAAGCCTATTTAAATACTATAGGTAGCCATCGTTCTTAACCCTAGGTTAACTAGATGCTCTCGAGATTTAAATTGGATTGTGCAGACCAAAATGCCCCCTGGCTTGTATTAATTCCCATCTAGAGTCAATGTCGCAATACATCATGACCTCTGTCGTGACATAAAAGTTAGTACACTTTTCCTTAGGATGTCTTCAGGGGTATGTCGCGACACCCTTACGCTATGTTGCAATATCGAAGGCAGTTTTGAAATTTCTTTCATCTACTCCCTATGTTATGACATCGAATTCTCCGTGTTGCGACATAGCTACCAGTATCAATTTAGAATGCCTTCTAATGGTCTCCTACAACTCATAAGGTTCATTAGCTCACCCTTAGGCCTCATGCAGCCCCTAAAGTCAATAAAAGACTCAATTTGTTCACTTTATTGAATTTAACTAAACTTATTAAAATATAACTAAAACCTAATGATAATGCTTATTTTCAAGCTCCTAAAGTGCAAAAACTAGTTTAATCTGCTACACCAAATTACGACAGATCAAACTCCCCTACACTTAAGTCATTGCTTGTCCTTAAGTAACTCAAGCAAAAACAAGAAATGAAAAAGACGACCCTTAAGCAAATATGATACCAGCATTAACTTTGGAGCACATAACTAGGCATTTCATCTTTACAAATAATCTTGACATGATGCATAATTGATTTACCACTTTTGACCTCAGAAATCTAAGTTCAATACATTACAAAGTAGACAAACATTAAGGGTCTCACATGTAGGAACTTATCAACAAATCATAAAAGTAGTTGGATTATCCTAGTAGAATACAAATAGTTGCTTATGTGATTGTTTAGTATAATGTCCATTTATGCATAAGGATTCCTAGGTCACATAGGACTTTTCGGCTTGTAACGTTCTGAAGCTTAGGACAGGTATGGTATTCAAAAAAAAAGTAAGCATCAAAAAGGTTGCAAACATGAAAAAATGTTGGCACATCATATCAATCCTTATTCTTCCCCCTTAACGACCCTTACCCACTCACCGTCTTATTTCTCCTTCTCTTACCTTCATTATTTCTCCACATAGGAAATCACAGCATAATATAGTAACTATGGCTAGCCTATAGGTTTTGTGCACTAATAAATGAGTTTTTCTTATTTTTGTGACTGTAACACGTGTAACATTCAAAATAAGAACACACGGCCATGTCTCAGCCCATGTCCACGCCCATGAAACTTTCTGACTTGGGTCACACGGCTAAGCCACACGCCTGTGTGCCAGGTCGTGTAACTCTCGAAATGCAATCTTTAAAACTTACGAGGAACACACTGTCGTGTCGCATGGCCATGTGTCACATACAGCTGAGACACATACCTATGTCTTAGGCTGTGTGGATAAGAAATAGGCCAAATTCAAGCCATTTCTTACACCCAATTCAAGCACACCCTTACAAGCCATTTGCACCTATATTTAAGAGTTCAAAATGTATCTAATACATACATAATAAAGCTAGATCAATATGATAGTTATCCATACAACCAATATACCCAAAAGACACCTCAATCACAACAACCAAATGTGTTTAAACATTTGGATAATCTAGCCATTCACCAACCATACACAACTACCTATTTTCATGTCAAGCCATAGCACAATTAACCATATGCCAAACACATCTAAATATACCAAATTTGGTCAATCAAAACATATCATCACTTAACCAATTCAACATCAACCATTTTAAGCACCAAACTGCTAACATGTCATTAACCATAAAACCACATATATACATGCCAAAATGACAAATAATCCATCAACCAAAATACCATATTTACAAGCCAAACATAATGGCTATTTCAACAAGCACAAAACACCTATACATTTAACATTCTTAACCATCTATCCATTAACTTGTTTCCATATCAAAACATATCAAAATGACCTTACCATTTGGACCACTTCTCACATGCATCAAAACCATTTAAATGTTACCAATCTAGCCATTTCCAAATGTTTCCAACAACCAACATATATACATACCAAATTTATGTTCAAATAGTCATAATTCGACCAAACATACTTGATTAAATTCCATATCAAAACATGCCCTAAATGATCAATTTGCAACCATTCCAACACTTACCACTTTGGCTATAAACCATGCGTCAATTTGATCTCATAAACACCAACTATTAAGCATTAAAGTGCCAAAAGCCCACCAACCATCAAGGCATCAAATATCATAAGTTTCACAAATTCAAAGCAACATTGCATGTCGATATCATTAACTAAACATTAGACATAAGTCCACCTATACATGCCATTATAACCACGACCAAAGAATCAAAATCTACTGATAAAATTGATGGATAGTGTGATGGATCTTCGACTAGCTTCCAACCCAATTTAGCTTCTGATAATCTATAAAGTAAAGGAAAAATAACTACGTAAGCAATGAATGCTTAGTAAGCTCATATAAACTTTAAGCATAATATTCCATTTCAATAATAAACTTTATAGAATAAACATAAATCTATGCCAATGCCATAAGATTCATAAATTGATATGATTATCAGCTCACAAATCAGTAAGTTCACTAAAATCGCATATATTTATCATTCATAACATGGTAGGATTTTATGGGACGTAATGAATAATCATCAACCTTTTTATAAGATTATACACCTTTCAATGTACTTACTTTCCATTCCATTTCCAATGCTTATCATAAGCCTAAACGACATTATCAATTCCCGACTTAGTGTATTTATCCATGATATAGGTATATTCATCCATAGCATACATAAATTTCTAACAAATGAGTACATCTTTAACTATTATGTCCTTTTCATCATATTTCTTTTTAACTATGAATTTACCATTTCATTACCTTTCCTCACTCATTTCATATGCATAACACACAAGATATAAGCATAACATCAATCATGATTACAAGTTAGTCCATTTAAACATAGCACTTATGGAATCAACTACATGATAAACCATTTCATAAGAAATTACATACTTTGTTATATACTACCTTTTCATGTACATAAGCATATTACCCATTGAACACTTACTGTTTCAATGTATTTCATTAAGGCTAAGCATGATATAATCCATTCATAATGTTGGCACAAGCCTAAGCACATCAAAAACACATGCTAGTTTATTTAAACATAATTCGTATGAATTTAATATGGATAACCTTTATACCTGAGCATCATTCAATTGAATTTATCATCTATCATAACGTAACATGCTTTCCTTGTAGCTCACCATTTTAATGTATTTCTTACATACATGTTTTGGTACGTATAGAACACTTACCATTTCCTTGTAAATTCATGCCCGTTGAACCGATTAGAATACCGTTAGATACACGGGATAGCTCACATGAAGTGTGCTAAGCATATAACTGTAGCCCATTAATTCCTTTACATATATGCTCATACGAGCTGTGAATAAATATGCTCACACGAGCTTTAGGTCGGAATGTAGCTACACGATGCTGCTAACACAAGCTGTGGAGTATCCGCAACACATGCCAAAACTCAGTTACTGGTAGGACATTCAAGACTAGCACCTGAAACATGCAAACCTTAATGACATGTCATTTGTATCCTATGAATTCCTAAGGTTTAAACGAGCTCAATAATCGTCGTATGTTATTGGATTTCCATCGTCTCATGACATGATATATTTCATAATAACATATATATATTGATACTTTTACATTAGAATAACACATCAAACATTCAATTTAACCAGCATTTACGTAACTATAGTTCACACGAACTTAGCTGGCTAAATTGTAAAAAATCAAAGTACAGGGGCTTTTTTGGTAATTTTTCATTCTCCTCGATTTTCCACTCGATCTTGATCTAAATTAATAATTTTATTCAATCTATTAATTCAGACAGTAAAATAATGTATTTTATGCAATTTAGTCATTTTGACATTTTTACAAAATAGACCCTAAAATTTTACTTTTTTTCAATTTAGTCCCTGAGCCTAAACATGCAAATTAACCATTTTTATTCAAATTATACATGATAAAAATATTCATAGCCACCATTTTAGCCCATTTTTGCAACAATTTCACAGCAAATCCTTGTATTTTTACTAATTTAACAATTTAGTCCCTAACCGATAAATTCATCAAAATTACTTAACAAAATGCTTTTAAATGTCAATAAGCATTTCAAATTCATTTAACATCTAAAAGCACAAATATTTATCAATGAAAACATTCAAAATCTTTAACAGTTTCAAAATCAAAGGTACATGCTAGCTGGACCTAGTTGCAATGATCTCAAAAACATAAAAATCATTAAAAACGAGTGCGAAATGGACTTACATGCATAAAATGAAACATGGCCGAACCTAAATTCTCCATATCCATGGCTTTCAATTGAAACAAAGAAACTTAAGGTTGAAGATGGCCACTTTTGTATTATTATTACTTTATTAACCTTTTACTTTATTATAATAATAAATTAACTTATAAAACATATAAAATTAAAAGATTTTAAAGCTTAAAACCGTCCCACTATCTTAGGTATGGGTAAATTACCCATTAAGGCCATCCGACTATAATTCTTTAATCAAATTACACCTTTAAACTAATAGTGATTGACTTTTTCAACTTTTACAATTTACTCCTTTTTGCTTAATCAATTATCGAAACATTAAAATTTCTTAAAAAAATTTAATACAACCTTAATGACACTCTGTAAATATTTATAAAAATAATTACAGCCTGGTTTATAGAAATAAGATCTTGATACCTCATTTTCTAAAACTACTTAACTTTAGGGTCTTACCACTTAAACTAATTAATCATTCAAATAGCATAAATTACCATATCAAAAACCCTTTAAAAACCATAGTTGACTTGTAAATATTCATAAATAATATTTACAAATTTACTTGTCAAATTTTGTGGTCTCGAAACCACTATTTTCGACATCACTAAAAAATGGGTTTTTACAGTGACTATCATTTTTTTTCTTCTTCAATACATCGCACTCACAAATTCCTTTACTTTTCAAGTACTTTTTCACTCGTTTTGATTTTCTTTTTGAATTTCTCCTCCTTTTTTTTTTGCACTTTAGGCTAACCTATAATTCCTATATCACACTGATCTTTCCTATTTCACTCTGGTTTTACAAAATCCGCCGTGATGTATCTACTTAACCCTCCATACGTATGGTTAGACATCTATAGCCATGTAATTCAAGACCAAAGAAAGAGGGAAAATACAAATTAACATTTCTAGCTCAAGTTTTGAAATAAGGTTCATTAAGAAGTGTTTATAGGCTCAAAATAGGTACTAAGGGTGGATAAGTATAGGTCAGCTTTTTGGCTCTGGATATTTTCCAAACAATGCCTTAGGCCATCTCTAAATATCTCAATATGCACAAATTTGATCAACCAAACAAACTCAAATTCAACCATTTATCCTTCATTCTAGCATTCTCACTTCCTTGTATTTTCTATATCATTTGGTACAGTTGATTGTTTAATGCCTATTTATAATGTAATGTGAAGAACTTAGTAGTTTAATAATCAAAAATTTAAAATCACCTATCATCATACCAAATTTATTTGTAAACACAAACAATCTACGCACATGCTCCTAACCAATTTTTCTTTGATTTAAACTTTAGGCTAACCTATGATTCCTATATCACCTTGATTTTTCCAATTTCACTCTACTTTTACAAAATCTATCGTGATGTATCTACTTAACCTTCAATACATATGGTCAAGCGTAAATAATCGTGCAATTCAGAACCAAAGAAAGAGTGCAAATACAAATTAACGTTTCTGGCTTGGGTTTTGTAATAAGGTTCATCAAGAAGTGTTTACAGGCTCAAAATAGGTACTAAGGGTGAATAAATACAAGTCAGGTTTTTGGCTCTGGATGTGTTTCAAATAATGCATTAATTCATCCCTAGATATCTCAATATGCACAAATTTAAGCAACCAAACAAACTCAAATTCAACCATTTATCATTCATACTAGCATGCTCGTTTCCTTGTATTTTCTATATCATTCAGTACAGTTGATTGCTTAATGCCTATTTACAGTGTAATGTATAGAACTTAGTAGTCTAGTAATCAAAGATTTAAAATCACATATCATCATGCCAAATTTATTTGTAAACACAAACAACCTATGTACATGCTCTTAGCCAATCACTTCTATTTCTACAAGCTGAAGCACACAAATGACAAGAAAAATCAAGAAAAAACATAAAAGCTTAAAACAAAAATTTTCTATGTTACCCACTTTACACTTTAGAAAAACACATTGTCCTTAATGTATAGCCCTGAAAACAAAATAAGGAAGGCAGTTACCTGATTAATCATGATCATTCCGTAGGTTATTGGTGGGTGTTTCATCGTTGTTTATTCTTGGGATGTTTTCGATGTGTAAGAATATATATGAAAATAAATAAAGAATTTTAATTCAACAATTTAAGAAAGTACAATATCCTAATAATATAAACTGATTTAATTTTCCTAAATCCATTTATTCCTAAAAAAATTAAAATCCTACTAAATTATCTCAAAATATTATTCATCATCTTCTTGAAATCCTCTTTTCCTCTTTTCATTTTTTATGCAAAAGAATGAACTGCTTACATATGCCATCCCTAAGTACTTTCCTTGGAGGACTCATGGTCCTATCTAATCGCTAGATAGGTACTCCTACTTTTTTACACAATTTTGTTATTAAATGGGGGGAAATATTCTCTTTTCCAAGTTTCTCACATATTCAACCACATTATTACATATCCATGTACCAATACATATTTGCTTTTTTTGGAGTATCCTATATTTTATGATAGCATGGATTGGCCTGATCTCAAACATATCTACGATAGGTTATAGGCTGAATTCTTGAACAGACAAATTTCATCCACATCTTAGCTTTTGGTGCCACTAACTCTTGATTGAATGTTTTAGGTATTGTTGTTCTTTTTCGATATGTTTACATCTCTTTCCCTTCCGTCAAGAATTTTAGTATTTCCTTCGTGTCTACATTTTTGAATTCCTTCATATCTATTTTACATAGACAACCATGATAATAATATGTTGTATCATAAAATTGACAAATACTCATCTCAGTTACCAGGACATTGATCCCTCTAATCTTCACCAAAAACTACATTTCATAGAATGGTCTGGTTGCTTCCCTTTATTTCAATGCTAGATAAAATTCCTGCATTATAGGAATTATTACAGGCTCTTCAAACCGCAAACAAAAATTGGTCAATTCTCTTTCTGTTGCATTGTCCCGTACGCCTTTATAATTCCAAATGTCCATTCAGTAATCTCTTCTTGTTGATTTCTCTTGTACAATCTTCTACGTCTGCAAATTGATATTGCTTTTCGGTAGTGGTAAAAATAAGAGGATGGATGTGGCCTATTTATGTTTTAGAAGAAAATAATAATATATTCAATTGTTATAATTTATTTCTACTTAGCAAGAAGAGAAAGAACTGGAAACATAGTATAATTGAACTACAAAAATGTTAGCAGTTAGTGTTAGTTCAGAAAGTAGAGTTATGCAGGGGTGTCATGACAACCCTTAATGGTGTCGCGATGTCGAAAGCAGTTTCCCTGTTCTAAATGTTGTCTGCTATCGTGACAACCAGTATGAGTGTCGCGATATGTAAGTCAGATTCCATTATGTTTCGGTTGTGTTGTGAAATCAACAATTTGGTCACTTTCTTCATTATCACCCATTTCGTTTGACAATATCCTCTTGTGTAACACCCCTCACCCGAATTCAATGTCGGAATAGGGCTACAAAGCATTACCAGACTTACAGAACAATTAAACATCCATTTAGCATACATTTTCTAAAGTCAAGCATTTATAATTCAATCTCAATCAATTTGTCCCTTAAACGAGCCTACGAGGCCCAAAACATGCTTTGGGAGTGATTCAGGACTAAACAAGTAATTCAAGAAACTTTCACAAAACTTTGAAAAAAATTTTCAAAACAGGGGACACGTGCCCGTGTGGCCAGGCCATGTGACACGCCTGTGTCACAAGCCATGTGGACATTTGAAATGGGAGCACATGGCTATATCCCAGGCCGTGTCCGACCCTGTGTAACTCTCTGACTTGGGTCACACGGCCAACACACACGCCCATGTGGCTAGCCTGTGTGCCCTAAAAATGACCATACATGCCTTAGTGCCAGGTCGTGTACTAGGCCATGTCAAACCTGTAGGGTATACTGACTTATGCCACACGGCCAGTCACACTGTAACACCCCGTACCCGAGACCATTGCCGGAGTCGAACACGAGGTATTTACGGACTTATTTCATTGACTTACACAGTTCATTTTTTTTTCCAGACAAGCTGACTAACTGCATCACAATCACTTTAAAAATCATATCTCGAGTTTCGAAGCTCGAAAACTGATTCCGTAAATTTTTCCTGAAACTAGACTCATATATCCATCTACAATTTTTTTCTAGAATTTTTAATTGGTCCAATTAGTACAGTTTATTAGTTAAAGTCTCCCCTGTTTCAGGGTTCAACTACTCTGACCTTCATGCATTACGACTTATATATCTCCCTGTACAGGGCTTCAATACTTATGCCGTTTGTTTCTAACGAAACTAGACTCAGAAAGGAATCTATAAATATATGGCATGACTTCTAATTATCTCTGGTTAATTTATAGTGAATTTCCAAAGTCAGATCAGGGGATCCAGAAATCGCTCTTGCCCTGTTCCACGAAAACTTAAATATCTCTTAAAATACGATTCATATGATCGTTTCGTTTCTTCCATATGAAAGTAGATTCATCAAGGTTCGATTACATAATTTATTCACTATTTAATTCCATTCCTAATATTTTTAGTGATTTTTCAAATTTACATCACTACTGCTGTCAGCATCTGCCTTTAAGGTAGACTTTACCTATTTCATAGTTTCCATGATTCAACTAGCCCTTTAGCATATATAGCACAAAATATGATCATGATTAACCATTCCAATGGCCAATCATTGCCAAGCATATCCACACCTCTCAATAACCATATACATACAAAATGATTATAACACTATACTCAAAATATATAAGCCATTTTCGCATGGCTATTCAAATATATACAACACCAAAGTACTTGACTAATAACACAAGGGCAGTCCTATACATGCCATTAGCAGAGTTCAACTAAAAGAGTACCAAAAGGGCTTTGATAGTGTGGATGACTTCGACTTTGACAATCCCGAGTCCGATAGCTGACGAACCAAAATCTATAAAACAGAGAATCAAAGAAACAGAATAAGCATTTAATGCTTAGTAAGTTTTGAGCAATGAAATTAGACACAAGTGAAGTATAGCATTCATATGACTAAACGGATAATTTCATATACACACATTCTCGAAATCATACCTACTTCACATTACCAACCCTTATACTCAAACATAAGAGATCAACTTAACCAAAAGCCGGAAGCTCATTAATCGACTGAGCGAATACTATTTAAAAGGAATCAACTAATCCAATGCATATACGAAACATACCTCATCGTTGGGATTTTACAAGCATATTAATTGAAATTATTACAGCAAGATCGCTCATTCCCAAACCAAGTACCTTCAGGATTTAACCGGATATAGCTACTCGCTCAAATGCCTTCGGGACTTAGCCCGGATATAGTAGTTCGCAAAAATGCCTTCGGGACTTAGCCCGGATATAGTAACTCGCACAAATGCCTTCGGGACTTAGCTTGAAATTAGTAACTCGCACAAATGCCTTCGGGACTTAGCCCCGTTATCATCCGAATATTCATGCACATATCAGTAAATCATGACACATCTTTATTTCATTTTCATAACTAGAATTCAAACACAAGTCAATTATTAAGCATTCCCATTTTCGGCTCAATAGCCACATACAAACAGCATGATTTGGTTTGCTTTATGACATGATCTCTATGCACATACGGCTACCCATCATACGTATAGACTAATTAACTCAACATATAATTCAAGTAGAATCATTATATCACCGTATATTTGTTATGATTATACGTCATGACTTAATCAAATCGTAAACTAAGTTTCATTACTCGAAAACTTACCTCGGATGTTGTCGAACGATTTCGACAGCTATTCGATCACTTTTTCCTTCCCTTTATCTGATTTAGTTCCCCTTTGCTCTTGAGCTTAATTTAACAAATAAATTGATTTAATCATTTGAACATCAAAAAGAGAAACTCAAGGTACTTAGCCCATATATACATTAGACATTAGAGTCACATATATATGAAATCATGAATCAAACTCAACATATTAGCCCACACTCTCTTTTAGCCGATTATCTAAGCCAAGATAAAAGCATCAATATGCTTGCCTCTAACCGAATACATGCAACACCAATCTACCTCATGTGGCCGAATATGCATGTCTATGTTGAGGCCGATTATATGCTTAATACTTCCTACAAATATGGTTACTTGTATTGACTACATACCATTTTGTTTCAAGTTCAAAACTCGGCTAGTACACATATATACACTAGTAATCAAGTACTAACATTTGCACTTCACCTTACTACCAATTCTCATCTACTTCCTACCATGGCCGAATGCATCAAGACACCATACCATTTCAATTTTGGTCATGGGTTAAACAAAGAACTTAATGTCTAACTCAAAAATGCTAAAAAGAAAATCCAAGAGTCATCAATCACCATCACATGTATCATTACAAAGCTTCACACTTAGCATGCAAATGACATCAACACAAGTCCACCTTAGCCGAAACTTAACTCATCTTCATGCCTCATCACCACAACATCAAACACCAACCAAGAAGACAACACCCATGGCCGAATATCATCTCCATCTCATAGCAAAGATTTAAACCATGGGCTAGGTAGAACTCAAGCTAACAACTAAAAACATGCATGAATCTCATGGAACAACATCAACATACCTTAGTCTAGTGAACCACCATAGCCGATTTTCTCCAAGCTCTTTCCCTTCTTTTTCTTTCTTCTATTCGGCCAAGTTGAACAACATGAGAACTTTTTCTTTTTTTTTTCTTCATCATTTTCCTTTTCATTATTTTATTACCATGCTCCTTATTTTGTCATTCCTCCCATGAAACACTAACATAACATGTTTATAATACCTTTTTACCCATAGCATGGCCGGCCACCATCCCAAGTTTTGGGTATTTTGACATGCAAGGACAACATTTTCTAGCATGCATCAATAGGCCACTTTAACATTTGCCTAGCACATTTCTAAATTTTCTCACACAAGTCCTATTTAGCAAAATTCACTTACAATTAACAAAATTCAAACATGAAATTTTCACACATACCTATATACATATAATAAGCATCAAATATAATGGTTAATTATTTTTATGACTCGGTCTTGTGGTCCCGAAACCACTTTCCGACTAGGGTCAATTTAGGGCTGTCACAACTCTCCCCCACTTAAGAAATTTTCGTCCCCGAAAATCTTACCGGTAAATAGGTTTGGGTATCGTTCTTTCATAGAGTTCTCGATCTCCCAAGTAGCTTCTTCCATCCCGTGTTTGAGCCATAACACTTTTACTAAAGGAACCTTTTTGTTTCGTAACTCTTTCACTTCACGAGCTAGGATACGAATCGGTTCTTCTTCATAACTCATATCGGGTTGAATTTCAACCTCTGATGGATTAATTATGTGCGATGGATCAGATCTATAACGTTGAAGCATCGAAACATGAAAAACGTTGTGGATCCTTTCAAGTTCAGGGGGTAAAAGCAACCTATATGCAACTGGACCAACTCGTTCGGAGATTTCATACGGCCCAATGCATCTCGGACTCAATTTGCCCTTACGGCCAAATCTGAGTATCTTTTTCCAAGGTGAAACTTTAAGAAACACTTTATCTCCCACCTGATACTCAATGTCCTTTCGTTTCAAATCCGCGTACGACTTCTGACGATCTGATGCTACCTTTAGACTTTCACGAATTATTTTTACTTTCTGCTCAGCATCTTTAATCAAATCAACTCCGAAAATTTTACTTTTACCGAGCTCGGTCCAAAACAATGGTGTACGGCATTTTCGACCGTACAAAGCCTCGTAAGGTGCCATCTTAATGCTTGACTGAAAATTATTGTTGTAAGCGAACTCAATCAAAGGTAGATACCGTTCCCATGAACCACTAAACTCAAGGATGCAGCATCTCAACATATCCTCGAGTATCTAAATTATCCGCTCGGACTGACCATCGGTTTGGGGATGAAAAGCGATGCTAAAATGCAACTTGGTACCCAAAGCTTCTTGCAATTTCTTCCAAAATCGCGAGGTGAATCTCGGATCTCTATCCGACACAATAGAAATGGGTACCCCGTGTAATCTCACAATCTGAGAAACATACAATTCAGCTAGTTTATCCAGTGAATAATCCGTACGTACGAGAATAAAATGAGCCGACTTAGTCAGTCTATCAACAACAACCCAAATCGCATCTTTCTTACTTGTCGACAATGGCAACCCAGACACAAAATCCATCGTGACTCGATCCCATTTCCATTCAGGTATCATGATCGGCTGGAGTAAACCCGTAGGCACTTGATGTTCCACTTTCACTTGTTGGCATATTAAACACTTCGAAACAAAATCGGAAATGTCTCGTCTCATACCATGCCACCAAAACTGACGTCTCAGATCGTTGTACATTTTCGTGCTCCCCGGGTGAATTGACCTTCGGCTACTATGAGCTTCATTCAGAATCATCGAAATAAGTTCTGAATTTCTTGGAACACACAAACGACTTCTGAACCTCAAACAATCGTCGTCATCAATTTGAAACTCTGATTCCCTATCCGAAACACATTCAGCCCGTTTTGCAACCAGTTCATCATCGACTTTCTGAGCTTCACGAATTTGATGAATCAACAATGGTTTGGCCTTTAATTCTGCCACTAACACATTGTCAGATAGAACAGACAAGTGTACATTCATCGCTCGTAAAGCAAACAGTGATTTGCGACTTAAGGCATCCACAACCACATTAGCCTTTCCCGGGTGATAGTCAATGACAAGCTCATAATCTTTCAACAACTCGAGCCAACGTCTTTGTTGCAGATTCAAGTCTCTTTGAGTCATCAAATATTTGAGACTTTTGTGATCCGAATATACATGGCACTTCTCACCAAATAAGTAATGCCGCCATATTTTCAAAGCGAACATGATGGCAGCTAGTTCAAGATCATGGGTCGGATAATTTTTCTCATGTGGCTTCAGTTGTCTCGACGCATAAGCTACAACTCGACCCTCTTGCATCAATACGCAGCCCAACCTAAGTAGGGATGCATCACTATAAATGACAAACTCTTTGCCTGATTCGGGCTGCACTAGTACTGGAGCTTCAGTCAAACAAGTTTTCAGTTGATCGAAACTTTTCTGACACTTTTCTGTCCATTCAAACTTAACATCTTTCTGAAGTAGTTTCGTCATTGGTGTGGCTATCATCGAGAAACCCTTTACAAAGCGTCTGTAGTAACTGACAAGTCCCAAAAAGCTCCGAACTTCAGTAATATTTCTCGGAGGCTTCCAGTTAAGTATGGCCGAAATTTTGTTCGGATCAACTCGAATACCCGATGCAGATACCACATGACCCAAGAAGCTAACCTCTCTTAACCAGAACTCACACTTACTGAACTTAGCATATAACTGCTTATCCCGTAAAATTTGCAACACTAATCCCAGGTGTTCAGCATGATCGGTTTCATTTCTCAAATAGACCAAAATATCATCGATAAACACAACTACAAACCGATCCAAATACGGTCTGAAGATCCGATTCATCAAATCCATAAATACCGCGGGGGCATTAGTGAGCCCAAACGGCATCACTAAGAATTCGTAGTGACCGTATCTCGTTCTGAAAGCAGTTTTGGGTATATCCGAATCTCGAATTCGTAACTGATAATAACCCGATCTCAAATCTATCTTTGAAAACACTGAGGCTCCCTTTAGTTGATCAAACAAATCGTCAATGCGCGGTATCGGATATTTATTCTTTATTGTCACCTTATTCAGCTGACGATAGTCGATGCACAACCTCATGGTTCTATCCTTCTTTTTCACAAACAATACTGGTGCACCCCAAGGTGAGAAACTTGGTCGAGCGAAACCTCTATCCGTCAACTCTTGCAACTGAGCTTTCAATTCCTTTAATTCTGTTGGTGCCATACGATACGGAGCTATCGAAATCGGTGTAGTCCCAGGTACAAGCTCAATACCAAACTCTACCTCCCAAACAGGTGGTAAACCCGGTAATTCTTCGGGAAAAACATCCGGGTATTCACAAACCACTGGCACAGATTCAGGCTTCTTTTCTAACTCTTTGTCATCAAGTACATACGCAAGGTATGCTTCACACCCCTTTCTTACATATTTCTGAGCCAACGTCGATGATATTACAGCTGGCAACCTATTCAAGTCAGTAGATTCAACTCGGATCATCTCATTATTTGCACACCTCAAATCGATAGTTTTTCTTTTGCAATTCATAACTGCATCGTGAACGGTTAGCCAATCCATACCGAGGATAACATCAAATTCATCAAACGGTAAAAGCATCAAATTGGCCAGAAAGCAGGAACCTCTAATTTCTAAGGGACATTTCTTACACACTTTGTCGACAAGCACATAACGACCCAAGGGATTTGACACCCGAATTACGAACTCAGTAGACTCAACAGGTAAAGTCTTACTGGTTGCTAAGGTTTCACATATATAAGAATGAGTAGAACCAGGGTCAATCAAAGCAATCACATTAGTACCAAAGAGAGTGAAAGTACCGGTAATAACATCAGGCGAAGAAGCATCCTTGCGTGCACGTATAGCATAAGCTCTAGCAGGCGCACGAGCCTCAGATCTGGTTGTAGCATCTCTAGATCCTCTCTGACCGCCACTAGCATTGCCCGTGTTTCTAGACGGTCTACCCCGAGCAGTAGTTGCACCTGGTTTCCCACTCTGATTTACATTTTGTTCAGACAGTCTCGGGCAATCCTTGATAAAATGGTCAGCTGATCCGCATTTATAACAGGAGCGGTCATGGAATCTACAACTCCCCGAATGCCATTTAGCACAATACTGGCACTCCGTTCTGTCTCGACGATCGTTTCCAACACTGGCGACCGAAGTGACTCGTGTACTCACAGGGGGTCGGTCACGATCTCGTCTAGAAAAACCCGAAGTGTCTCTAGACCGACCTAAGTCATCTCTAAATTTCTTCGATGACTGTTGGAAGGGCTTTCCCGAAGATCTCTTACGAAACTCCTTTGCTCCCATATCAGCTTTCCTTTTCTCCTTACTGAGCTCCTCGGCTTTGCAAGCTCGCTCGACAAGTACCACAAATTCTCGGATTTCTAAAATGCCAACATACAGCTTTATATCATCAGTCAGTCCATCCTCGAAACGTTTACACATCACGGCTTCTGAAGAAATGCATTCTCGAGCGTACCGGCTAAGCCTTACAAACTTTTGTTCATAATCGGTAACCGACATGGAACCTTGTTTAAGTTCAAGAAATTCCTTCCATTTTTTATCCATGAATCTCTGACTGATATACTTTTTTCGAAACTCGGTTTGGAAAAACTCCCAAGTTACTTGCTCTCTGGGCACAACAGAAGTCAACGTATTCCACCAATAGTAGGCAGGATCACGTAGCAAGGAGATAGTACACTTTAGGCACTCATCGGGTGTGCAAGATAGCTCATCGAGTACTCGAATAGTGTTGTCCAACCAAAATTCAGCTTGCTCGGCATCATCGCTGTCCGTAGCTTTAAATTCAGTAGCCCCGTGTTTTCGGATTCTGTCAACTGGGGGCTTATTTGACCTTATTTGGTCAGTTGTTGGAGGTATTGTAGGTGCGGGGGTGGTATTAGTCGGGAATGGAGGTTGTGGAACAGTCGTATTAGTTCGAATGTATTGGTTGCACCAATCATTCATCACGCTATAAAAAGCTTGTCTAGCTTCATCATTCGGATTACTAGCAATAGGTTAAGAGTCCGCCGGTGCTGTCCCTTGTGTGGGAGCAGGCGCTACACTCTCAAGATCATAAGCTACCGCTCGGTTGGGATCGGGATCTATTACTATAAATAAACACATTTTAAATTGTCAGAAATCACCACACTATTAAATAATCACATAATGGCATGTATAGCTAGACCCAAATGTATTAGGTAGTCCTAGAATCGACTAAACCGTAGCTCTGATACCAATAAAATTGTAACAACCCGTACTCGAGACCGTTGCCGGAGTCGAACACGAGGTATTTACGGACTTATTTCATTGACTTACACAGTTCATTTTTTTTTCCAGACAAGCTGGCTAACTGCATCACAGTCACTTTAAAAATCATATCTCGAGTTCCGAAGCTCGAAAACTGATTCCATAAATTTTCCCTGAAACTAGACTCATATATCCATCTACAATTTTTTTTCTAGAATTTTTAATTGGTCCAATTAGTACAGTTTATTAGTTAAAGTCTCCCCTGTTTCAGGGTTTGACTGCTCTGACCTTCATGCATTACGACTTATATATCTCCCTGTACAGGGCTTCAATACTTATGCCGTTTGTTTCTAACGAAACTAGACTCAGAAAGGAATCTATAAATATATGGTATGACTTCTAATTATCTCTGGTTAATTTATAGTGAATTTCCAAAGTTAGATCAGGGGATCCAGAAATTGCTCTTGCCTTGTTCCACGAAAACTTAAATATCTCTTAAAATACGACTCATATGATCGTTTCGTTTCTTCCATATGAAAGTAGATTCATCAAGGTTAGATTACATAATTTATTCACTATTTAATTCCATTCCTACTATTTTTAGTGATTTTTCAAATTTACATCACTGCTGCTGTCAGCATCTGCCTTTAAGGTAGACTTTACCTATTTCATAGTTTCCATGATTCAACTAGCCCTTTAGCATATATAGCACAAAATATGATCATGATTAACCATTCCAATGGCCAATCATTGCCAAGCATATCCACACCTCTCAATAACCATATACATACAAAATGATTATAACACTATGCTCAAAATATATAAGCCATTTTCGCATGGCTATCCAAATATATACAACACCAAAGTACTTGACTAATAACACAAGGGCAGTCCTATACATGCCATTAGCAGAGTTCAACTAAAAGAGTACCAAAAGGGCTTTGATAGTGTGGACGACTTCGACTTTGACAATCCCGAGTCCGATAGCTGACGAACCAAAATCTATAAAACAGAGAATCAAAGAAACGGAATAAGCATTTAATGCTTAGTAAGTTTTGAGCAATGAAATTAGACACAAGTGAAGTATAGCATTCATATGACTAAACGGATAATTTCATATACACACATTCTCGAAATCATACCTACTTCACATTACCAACCCTTATACTCATACATAAGAGATCAACTTAACCAAAAGCCGGAAGCTCATTAATCGACTGAGTGAATACTATTTAAAAGGAATCAACTAATCCAATGCATATACGAAACATACCTCATCGTTGGGATTTTACGAGCATATTAATTGAAATTATTACAGCAAGATCGCTCATTCCCAAACCAAGTACCTTCGAGATTTAACCGGATATAGCTACTCACTCAAATGCCTTCGGGACTTAGCCCGGATATAGTAGTTCGCACAAATGCCTTCGGGACTTAGCCCGGATATAGTAACTCGCACAAATGCCTTCGGGACTTAGCCCGGAATTAGTAACTCACACAAATGCCTTCGGGACTTAGCCCGGAATTAGTAACTCGCACAAATGCCTTCGAGACTTAGCCCCGTTATCATCCGAATATTCATGCACATATCAGTAAATCATGACACATCTTTATTTCATTTTCATAACTAGAATTCAAACACAAGTCAATTATTAAGCATTCCCATTTTCGGCTCAATAGCCACATACAAACAGCATGATTTGGTTTGCTTTATGACATGATCTCTATGCACATACAGCTACCCATCATACGTATAGACTAATTAACTCAACATATAATTCAAGTAGAATCATTATATCACCGTATATTTGTTATGATTATACGTCATGACTTAATCAAATCGTAAACTAAGTTTCATTACTCGAAAACTTACCTCGGATGTTGTCGAACGATTTCGACAGCTATTCGATCACTTTTTCCTTCCCTTTATCGGATTTAGTTCTCCTTTGCTCTTGAGCTTAATTTAACAAATAAATTGATTTAATCATTTGAACATCAAAAAGAGAAACTCAAGGTACTTAGCCCATATATACATTAGACATTAGAGTCACATATATATGAAATCATGAATCAAACTCAACATATTAGCCCACACTCTCTTTTAGCCGATTATCTAAGCCAAGATAAAAGCATCAATATGCTTGTCTCTAACCGAATACATGCAACACCAATCTACCTCATGTGGCCGAATATGCATGTCTATGTTGAGGCCGATTATATGCTTAATACTTCCTACAAATATGGTTACTTGTATTGACTACATACCATTTTGTTTCAAGTTCAAAACTCGGTTAATACACATATATACACTAGTAATCAAGTACTAACATTTGCACTTCACCTTACTACCAATTCTCATCTACTTCCTACCATGGCCGAATGCATCAAGACACCATACCATTTCAATTTTGGTCATGGGTTAAACAAAGAACTTAATGTCTAACTCAAAAATGCTAAAAAGAAAATCCAAGAGTCATCAATCACCATCACATGTATCATTACAAAGCTTCACACTTAGCATGCAAATGACATCAACACAAGTCCACCTTAGCCAAAACTTAACTCATCTTCATGCCTCATCACCACAACATCAAACACCAACCAAGAAGACAACACCCATGGCCGAATATCATCTCCATCTCATAACAAAGATTTAAACCATGGGCTAGGTAGAACTCAAGCTAACAACTAAAAACATGCATGAATCTCATGGAACAACATCAACATACCTTAGTCTAGTGAACCACCATAGCCGATTTTCTCCAAGCTCTTTCCCTTCTTTTTCTTTCTTCTATTCGGCCAAGTTGAACAACATGAGAACTTTTTCTTTTTTTTTTCTTCATCATTTTCCTTTTCATTATTTTATTACCATGCTCCTTATTTTATCATTCCTCCCATGAAACACTAACATAACATGTTTATAATACCTTTTTATCCATAGCATGGCCGGCCACCATCCCAAGTTTTGGGTATTTTGACATGCAAGGACAACATTTTCTAGCATGCATCAATAGGCCACTTTAACATTTGCCTAGCACATTTCTAAATTTTCTCACACAAGTCCTATTTAGCAAAATTCACTTACAATTAACAAAATTCAAACATGAAATTTTCACATATGCCTATATACATATAATAAGCATCAAATATAATGGTTAATTATTTTTATGACTCGGTCTTGTGGTCCCGAATCCACTTTCCAGCTAGGGTCAATTTAGGGCTGTCACACACACGCCCGTATGTGAGGCCGTGTGAAGCATACTGACTTAATTTTAATTTCAACACCAGGGGATACATGGCTGTGTAACATAACCATGCGTCACAAACGGCCGAGACACGCCCGTGTCTCTGCTCGTGTAGAGAAAAATAGGCTATTTGCAAAGCCATTTTGCCACCCTATTATTACATACTTGCACAAGCATAATTTGCAACATTTTATAACTCAATAGACAGCCAATCCATAACATTTCATACACATATTATACCAAATTAAACCAAAACACATGGTTTTATCTTATTCCACAACATGTACCAAAATGACTAGTTCAAGTAACCATAACTATCATCTTTATAACTAGCCTATACATGTCATATTTACATATATCCAAGAGTTCAAAGGTACCAATTGTCAACTAGATAGAGTGATGCGTATCCCCGACTTTATCTGAATCGAGCGAGCTATCAAACCTCTATAAAACATAGAAAAGAAACAGAGTAAGCTTTATAGCTTAGTAAGCCCATATAATTCAGAATTTAACTTATCATTTATACATAATCAAACAATTAAACAAAGTATATCAAATTCACTTACCAAATGTCTATCTATACACAAGCATTCATCAATATGATAGTCTTATAAGCACATATAATCAACCTTTATCTCAATTTCATACATCAATGTATTACATCATACCAAATTCAAGTAACATGTATAAAATATGTAACAATTCATCCTCATTCATATAATTGACAAACCATTTATAGAACCAGTAACTCATCCGTATAACCATTATAGAATTATGCCCATTGAACCTATTAGAATATCGATAGATACACGGGTGAAACACACTAAATATATTAATTGGTAATCCGTTAATTCATCATCGTATTCACTCTTTTGAGCTATGATCGGTAAACTCCTCCTGAGCTGATGAACAATAAACTCTATCGAGCTGGAAACAGTAAACTCTGACGAGCTGAGAATAGTAAGCTCTTATGAGCTGGCATATCAGTAAGCTCATACGAGCTGCGGTGAGTCCGTAACACGTGCAGGATCTCAACCTAAATGGTAACCCTAGTGACATGTCACTCATATCCTACGAATTCCTACGGTTCAAACGGGCTCAGTAACCATTAGATTATATCAATAAGGCATTCGAATTTCAAGTAGATCATTTACTCAATTACATACATTTATTTCAAATAATTACAAGTATTTAAAAGTTCAATTCTAATTATACGAACTCACCTCGTATCGCGCAGATAACAAATATCGGCTAATCATTAACCTTTCCTTTTCCCCGATTTAGATTTAATCCTTGCTTATCTTGATCTATATATATTTCAAAATTAAAACATTCAGTATCCGATCTATTCAATTTAACTTTTAATTCATATTTTGGCAAATTTACACATTTGCCCCTAACGTTTCACACTTTTACAATTTAGTTTTTATCACATAAAATTGCAAATTCATGCAATTAATCACAAACCCATGCTAAGCTGAATTTTAATGTAGTCCCTAGCAGCTCATATCTTTTATTTATTCACACTTTTACCCACATAATTTTACATTTTCACAAATTAATCCCTTTTTGACATTTTTGTCAAAAATCACTTTACAAAACTAGTAAATCTATCAATAAACCTTCATAATCTATTATCAATATCAATTTACTCAAGTATTCAACAATGGAAACATGTTAAATCTTTAACAGTTTCGAAATTTAAAGTACGGTCTAGCTTGAATATGAAGCAACGATCACAAAAACATAGAAATCATTAAAAATCGAGCGAGCCAAACTTTGAAGCTATTTTAATGGCTATTTTTTCATTAATTTCGGCAAGAAGATGATGATAATGGGTGGGAATTTTTGTTTTATTTAACTTATTATAACATAATTCATAAATTACAAAAATAACCTTAATAAATAACATCAAAATTCACCTAATACATGTCCAAACATGTACACTCAAACAACCATTGGTCTAATTGTTGTTTAAGGACCTCCATGTAAAAATTCTATAGCTATTAAACACCTTTAGCTATTAGAACCTCACTTTTACACTTTACGTGATTTAGTCCTTTTTATCAAATTAAGTATTTAAACGGTAAAATTTCTTTATGAAACTTTCACATAATTAATCTATGACACTGTAGAACTTATTAAAATAATAAAATAAATATTTGACTTTGGATTTGTGATCTCAAAACACTATTCCAATTTGACCAAAAACGGGATGTTACACCTTGTTTCCTCCTGAATCCCATAGTGTGTTCATTGTAAAAATTGTTTATCAACTATCGTGTTTTTCATTCCCCCAAAATAATGTTTTATTCTTTGGCAATTTACAAGAAAAAGTTGCCCTCCTTTTCTGATCAACTCTATTGCCTCATGAGGTGTCACCTAGTGTATAGTGTACAAGCCTGCCCATCTCAAATTAAGCTTGTTAGGAAATTCACTTGACCAAAGGAGAAGATGTATATAAATAAGGTGGTGTATAGTGTACTAACGTCCTGAGTGTGAATACTGCAGCAATATATATATAAATGAGGCAGTGTCCGCAAGTATATGGGTCATGTTGTAATATAGTTACAACGGAGTAGGTGAGTACTCTAAGGATCGTACCCAAAGGATACTAGGACTAGATTAATTTCAACCTAAACATCAAAAGATCTAATTAGTACTTGAAATAGGTTATATTATGAAAATATAAATAATGGGGATTTTGGGAGGGTTTATAATAATAGTAATAATAATAAGAAAAGCAAATGACATTGGGAGTTTGAAAAGTAAAATTGATCAAATCTAATTATGGGTGATTAGCTTGCTTCGATAATATTAATCAACTATCACTTCAGGCTCCTTGTCAATCAACTAGTCGAAACCCTAGCAGGAGCTTCCGATACATCCACTAGAATAACGAGTCAGCAAAGACTACTTATCTTCTGACCTCACAGTCCAAACTGACTCAAAATTAAGGTGTTCATGGATAGGCCATACCTATGTTGGGTTAATTCCCACCTTAATAACTTTCTAAGGATGTCAAGCCAAGGGTTTAGGTTCTCCCTTTCCTAAATAGCTGATCTGTTGAGTAACCCTACAAAATAGTTAATCAATCATACCTCCACTTGCTAATCCCCCATAGAGGGATTAGTTCCTCATGGTTTTCGTAAACAATATAAAACTGATATAAAATGTAAACATAATAAATGAATCAAAAGTACAAAGTTTAGGAATAAGCCTAATTTGTATTAAGAACAAGAGTGAATCCACAAAGTCTAATAGCATCCACAAACCAGATTTTTCGAGATAAAACAAAGAACAAATTGAAATAAATCTAAAACCTAAGAAAATAGAAACTAAACTAAAAGTAAAAAGAGAGATTCTTAGCTAAGTAATTCCTATCCATAACATGTGCCAAATGAACCTATTTTCCTTAACCCTAGGTTAGCTGACACTTTCGAGCTTTAGATTGGATTGTGCAGATCAAAACACCCCCTATCTTGTATTAATTCTCATCCAAAGTCCATGTCATGACACATCAGGACCTGTGTTGTGACAAAGAAGTTAGTACACTCTTTTTTAGGATGTCTTTAGGGGTATGTCGCGACATCTTTAGGCTGTGTCATGACATCGAAGGCAGTCTAGAAATTCCTTTATTTTGCTCCCTATGTTGCGACATTGAATCCTCCGTGTTGCAACATAGTGACTAGTATCAGTTTAGCATCCTTATAATGGTCTCCTGCACATTCACAAGGTTCATTACCTAACCCTTAGGCTTCATTCAGCCCCTAAGGTTAATAAAAGACTCAATTTGCACACTTTATTGAATTGAACTAAACTTATTAAAACATAATTAAAACCTAATGATAATGCTTATTTTCAAGCTCCTAAAGTGCAAAAACTAGTTTAATCTGCTACACCGAATTACGATAGATCAAATCCCCTGCTCCTCCTCTAGTGACCATGACAATAGTCCCAATATCTGACTCTACAACACGCCCCTTGTCCCTTTATGTAGTCCTTCTCGAATCCTCTATTGAGTCTGCCAATGTTGTGGACCCACCTACTACTACCTCTATTCCACTTCCCACAAATTCTGACACTCACTACAAAGCTCTCCATACTTCCCCAATTGGCGCCCTCTATTATACTCCCATTTTAGTAGAGGTCCAAACCTTCTTCCCCTGGTGGAAACATATCGGCACGGGCCGATATTCCATCTCTCCTCCGGCCATCCAACAAAGACAGGACAAGGATCTATCCTAGGAATTGAAAAAGTTTTTTTATCCTTCTTCCCCTTCTTTTGACGTTCAAAAGTCCATTTTCCTCGAAACTAGCGGGTTCCTTCTCCATGTTATCACCAGAGTGTGGCCTCGCGAGCTGGGCCCTTCAAAAGGCTTGTGTTGAAGCTGAGGCTAAGCAGGCAAAGTCTGAAAGGGCCTTTCTCTCTAGCAAGAAATCTCATACCCAGCTTTTCCAATTGTATGAATCTTTTATCCCACAAACTACTAAGCTTACTGTGATAGCCCTAATGTGACCCTAGTCGGGAAGTGGTTTCGGGGCCACAAAACCGAGTCATAAATAATTAGTTGTCATATTTGATGCTTATTATATGTATATATGCATGTGTGAAAATTTTATATTTGAATTTTGTTTAATTGTAGGTGAATTTTAGTAAATAGGACTTATGTGAGAAAATTTTGAAATGTGATAGGTCAAAGCATAAGGATCTATTAGTGCATGAAATAAAAAGGGGGGACTTGCATGTCAATTTCCCCCCCCCAATTAGTAGTGGCCGGCCATGACAAGTATGGTGGACCAAGTGTGATGGGCAAAAACATGTCATAAACATGTTAAGTTAGTGTTTCATGGGAGGTATGATAAAATAAGGAGCATGGGAATAAAATAATGAAAGGGAATATGATGAAAACAAAAAAAAAAGTGTGTGGTTGTTCCCCCATTTTGCTGAAACTAGAAAAAAAAAGAAAGGCTTCATCCTTTGGTTCTTCTTAGCCGGTTTGAAAGGAGGAAGAAGAGAGGTTTCGGTCACCTTGAGCTTAAGGGGAGGTTAGTATGTTGTGTTAAATTCTTAAGTTTTAAACTTGTTTCTAGTTAATTAGCTAATTTCTTACACAAACCATGGCAAAATTTCGAAATCTCGGTGATGGCTTGAGCATTCGGTTTTGGTTGTTGAAAGGAATGAGTTGGAGGTTGGATCATGTTAAGATTCGGCCTTGTACATAAACATTAAGAGTTTGATGTTTTTGTGATTTTTGGAAGGTAAATAAGGTTATACACAAGATAAATACTAAGATTTTGGTTGACTTGTTTTAGTGAGGTTCGGCCAAGGACCTTATGTGCAAGTTTATTCGGTTTAAGTAGAGAAAACGTGACGGGTAGATATGAAGTAATGTGTATATTGGTTCGGCTGCTAAGCAAGGAAATAATTGTTAGTAACATAGTATCTATGCACTTATGTATATATATGTATGTACAAATAACCTATTTAGCTATGGATATCTAAGGTGTTAAATAATGAAATTCTTGATGACTTGGGTTAAATAGCATTCGGCCAAGGACTATATGGGCTTGTTAATTCGGTTTAAGTGAAGAAACTATGATAGAGAAATATGACTAAATTGTGGACTTTGACAATTTAAATGATGCATTTGACTTGTGTACTGACCTAGGACGATATGTGTTTCTATATGAAGTTAGATGGTGTTGATGAAGTTCGGTAATGCATGATGTTTAAATAGTATTGAGCAAGGTCATTGTACTTAAATTGTATGACATACATGTATTGAATGGAATTGCCCAAGTGAAAATATTAAATGAATTTATTTGTTTAAATTAAGCTCAAGAGCAAAGGGGATCTAAATCCGATAAAGGGAAGGAAAAAGTGGTCGAATAGCCATCGAAACCGTTCGACAACACCCGAGGTAAGTTTTCGAGTAACGAGACTTAGTTTACGATTTGATTAAGTCATGACGTATGAGCGTAACAAATATACGGTGATATGATGATTCTACTTGAATTTTTTGTTGAGTTAATTTGTCTATACGTGTGACGGGCAGCCGTATGTGCATAGAGATCGTGTCATAAAGCAAACTAAACCATGCTGTTTGATGTGGCTAGTGAGCTGAAAATGGGATTGCTTAATACGTGACTTGTGTTTGAACTCTGATTATGAAAATGGAATATAAATGTGTCATGATTTGTTGATATGTGCATGAATGTTTGGATGATAACCGGGCTAAGTCCCGAAGGCATTTACGCTAGTGACTAGTTCCGGGCTAAGTCCCGGAGGCGTTTGTGCGAGTTACTATATCCGGGCTAAGTCCCGAAGGCATTTGTGCGAGTTACTATATCCGGGCTAAGTCTCGAAGGCATTTGTGCGAGTTACTATATCCGGGCTAAGTCCCGAAGGCATTTGTGCGAGTTACTATATCCGGTTAAATCCCGAAGGTACTTGGCTTGGGAATGAGCGACCTTGCTGTAATAGCTTCAATTAATACGCTCGTAAAATCCCAGCGATGAGGTATGTTTCGTGTGTGCTTTGAATTAGTTGATCCCTTACAAATAAGTATTCGCTCAATCGATAAATGAGCTACCGGCCTTTGGCTATGTTGATCTTTTGTGTATGAATATAAGGGTGGGTAATGTGAAGTAAGTATGATATTGAGAATTTGTGCATGTCAAATTATCCATTTAGCTATATGAATGCTACATTTTAGTTGTGTCAAATTTTATGGCTCAAAACTTACTAAGCATTAAATGCTTACTCTGTTTCTGTAAATCTCTGTTTTATAGATTTTGGTTCTTCAGCTATCGGACTCGGGATTTTTGAAGTCGAAGTCGCCCACACTATCAAAGCTCCTTTTGGTACACTTTTGGTTGAACTTTGAAATGGCATGTATAGGACACCCCTTTTTTGTTATTAGTCAAGTACTTTGGTGTTGTATATATTTGGATAGCCATGCGAAAATGGCTTATATATATATTTTGAGCATAATGTTATAATCATCTTGAAAGTATATGTTCATTAGGAGGCATGGAAATGTTTGGCAACGATTAGCCATTAGAATGGTTCATCGTGATTATATTTTGGGCTATATATGCTAAAGGGCTAGTTGAATCATGGAAACTATGAAATAGGTAAAGTCTACCTTAAAGGCAGATGCTGATAGCAGCAGTGATGTAGATTTGAAAAATCACTAAAAATAGTAGGAATGGAATTAAATGGCGAATAAATTATGTAATCAAACCTTGATGAATATAATTTCACATGGAAGAAACGAAACAATCATATGAGTTGTATGTTAAGAGATATATAGGTTTTCGTGAAATAGGGCCAGAACAGTTTCTGGATTCCCTGTTCCGACTTTGGAAATTCATTATAAATTAACCAGAGACATTTAGAAGTAATGCCATATATGTATAGATTCATTTTTGAGTCTAGTTTCTATAGAAACAAACGGCATCAGAATTGAAGCCCTTTACAGGGAGATATCCAATTCGTAATGCGCAAAGGTCAGTGTAGTCAAACCCTGAAACAGGGGAGACTTTAACTAATAAACTGTACCAATTGGCTTGACTAAAAATTCTAGAAAAAAATTTGTAGATGAACATATGAGTCTAGTTTCAGGAAAAATTTACGGAACTGGTTTTCGAGTTTTGGAACTCGAGATATGATTTTTAAGGTGACAGTGACGCAGTTAGCCAGGTCGTCTGGAAATTTAAAATGGACTGTGCAAATAAGTGAATTTAGTCCGTTCACACCTCGTGTCCGACTCCGGCAATGGCCTCGAGTACGGGGTGTTACACTTACAAAGTTTGTCTCCACCTGGAAGGCCAAGTATCAGTCCCTAGAGACCTGAACAAAGGAGTTAAAGGAGAAAGTTCTCCAAATGGAAACCTTCAAGGAGTAGCATCTCGCCAATAAGGAACGAATTTAGAAGGAGAATAATGAGGTCTTGAAGAAGTATAATGCGGACACCTAGAAAGGCATTCAGGCTTATCTGCCTAGGTTAAGGGCTAACATGATCCTACGCGCACAGGTTGTTGCAAGTCTACTTAACTTCAGTCAAGTAAACTTCAGTTGTATGCACTAGTTTACCAATGTGAACCTTGGCTTCAACGTTTTCAATTCCTTGGGAGCTAGCTGGGAAGAATTTCAGAGGGAGTGGAAAAAATCTGAGGAAATCTATCATGCCAAAAACTTGGAAGTGTCTAACCCTGAGACTCTAAAAGAGCCAGTTCCAGGGGAGAATTAAAGTTTTCATTGTATCTTGTAAAAATCATTCTTTTTATTTTTAATGAAGATTGCCTTTACTTTTTTTTCTTTGTCTTTCACATTTTGCTTCATTTATCTTTCCTTCGGCTATGGTATGCCAAATGTCGACTTTCAATGATTCTCATAATTGCATCCACTTCCATAACACACATTAATCTTATATAATAATGAGGGACTAAGTGAGACCTATTGTAACATGCCTGTAAGGGCTATTTTTTAATTTCCCATGTCTAGAGGATCAGCTAAATCGAAGTTTTGATACCACTAAATTTGTAACACCATATACTTGACGCGATTGCCAGGTTCAGGTACTAGATGATACAATAACCCAATAACTTAATGATATTTCTGATTCTGATTTAATTACATGCTTATGCAACTCAACTTTCAACATTTAATTGTTATTAAAACTCATACAAACCCAGTGTTAAATTCTTACAACTCTGATCCCAACAATTATTTGCAAATTTTAAATTAAGACTCGATTACAAATATAATCAACTTAAACCCTGAGGCGTTGCCTCTAGGGATGCCCCTCTATACACATGAATGACTTTCACACCCATCCCTTAAATTTGGCGGTGTTTAGCTTAGTCCCTTCACTCAATTCTCGAGTCAAAATGTTTATCCTACAAACAATAAGTAAATTTGTAAATTCAAATATACTTGGGCATAAAATAATGAAGTAGAAATTCTAAACTCCCTGTATATACTTGGGCATTCCGTGTAATAGCCTGTTTTTCAGTGGTGTCAAAAATAGTGGTTTTGGGGCCACAATTCTAACTATTAAGTCAGTAAATATTATTTATTTAATATTCACAAGGTTATCACAGTGTCATATTAAATTTTGGTTCGGTAATTTTGACGTTTGGATAGTTAATTAAGGAAAAAAGGTTAAATCATAAAAGTTGCAAAAGTTAATCACTATTAATTTATATGTGCTAATTAATTATAAAATTATAAGTGGAGGGTTTTATGAAGAAATTAGCCCATGTTAGCTCTAGTGGACGGTTTAGGTATGGTATTTTAACAAATTTAAGTTATTATTAAAGGTTAAAATAGTATTTTAATAAATAAAACATAAACTAAAACAAACAAATATCATCTTCCTCATTTGAGCTTACCAAAAGAAAATCACCATTTTTAAGGGTTTAAGAATCGGCCAAGCTTAATCTTCTTGCATGTAAGTCATTTGGAAACCCGTTTTTAGTATTTTTTATGTTTTTGAGACTGTTGTAGTTTAATCTAGCTAGTTTATGGACTATTTTGTAAAACTATTATAGGATTGAAATATCACCGTTAATGAATTTTAAGTTTTTAGATGTTAAATAGTTGATCTTGAAGAGTTGTTTTGATAGGGGATTGTTTTATAAAGTGAATTTTGTTAATTTTAAGTTTAAGGACTAAATTGATAATATATTGAAATTAGCATGAAATTCTTATAAAATTTCATTAATTATGGGTTGTAAATGAATAAAAGTAAATTTAGCTAACATGTTTTGGGCTTAATTATGATAAATGTGTAAGTTTCGGTTTTAGGGGATAAATTGAATAAAAGGTAAAAGTTCAGGGTAATAATGTAAAATTTTATTAAAGGTTCAAATGCATGTATTTATATATTTTAAGGTATTTTAAATGGTTAATTAAATTAAATTATTATATAGATCAAGAAACAAATCAACCGATCGATAATCACAGAAAAAGGAAAATTGCTGAGTAGTCATTGGTGTAGTGTTTATTTTTGTCTCATTTAGTTAAGTTCATATTAGGTTTATTCTATTTAATAATTTCTTAAGTTCATATTATGTATGTGAATATAAGTATATGTTGATATGATTGATTGATAAAAGAATTGAAAGTAGAAATAAGGGATTGAAGTGTAAAGTATTCTAGTTGTACGTGTTTGAATTAAATTGTATTATCATATAGAATGTTTATGGTCATGTTGAACATGGTACTATGATGTAAAGATGTATGAGAATTGAATTAAGGCTCGTGTGAGCTTAATGAATGATTAGGATACAAATGACACGTCATTAAGGTTTATCAAGCACTATGCATTAGTGATTATATTTATCAGGTACTTTGTAATGATGTTACAGTTATCAGGCACTACGTTTTGGTTTTATATTTATCAGGTACTATGTACTGATGGTGGATACCATACCAATGGCTAGAATCTAGCATTTGTTGTAGATTCTCGATAGCTTGCGTAAGCAGCATCGAGTAATTGTTAATGTCCTGATTGTCAACTTGTGTGAGAAAAGTTATCCCAAGTATCCAAAGTTAATTTACTATAGTTCTTCAAGAAAAACAAGATAAAGAAATGAATGGAAATGTTGAATATGAATAATGTGCCTATCATGTTAATAGATTGTATGAAATGATGTACTAACCTATTTGATTATGTTGTAAAAGGTGTAAGTGATTATGGAATGATAAGTATGTATGTTAATTGCAATAAATGAATTATGAAATACCAGGTACATTGTGTTTAAGTTTTATATTAACTTACTAAGCTTTAAGTAAGCTTACCTCTTTTTGTTTGCTTCCTTGTAGACTGTCAAATTTGTGTATAGATTGGATCATCTTGGGAGATCACACTATCCGTTAACTCTTTTGGTAGCTATTAACTCATTTTGGCCTAGTTATAAGTGGCATGTAAATAGTTTAATGACAATGTATTATTATAAGTAGTTGAAGTATGTTATGTGCCATCTTGAAAGTAAATTATGTGTTTTAGATGTAAACATGGTGGTTGTTTTGGTTGATTGTGGCCTGTGTTGATATAAGCATATTTTGGTACTTATAATGCTATATTTCTTGATCAATTGGTACTATTGTCTTAGGTCATTTGGTGAACTTTACTTGATGGTATTCTTGCAATTAAAATGATGATGATATGTGATTGTTTAAGTATGAACATTATGTTATGATTGGTAATGAATCCTTAATGGTTAATGGTTGAATTTAGGTTCCAATTGTGGCATATTGGTTAGGCACTTCGGATGGATGTTATATGGCATATTTTGGTAGGTTCTTGATGATTTTGAATAGCTTAAATGGTTGGTATATTGCATGACTTGTAGCTTAATTGAACTTAGGTTGTGATTGCTTGTTTTGGAAGATAGTTTAGGTACACAAGGTCTGGTACACAGTCTGGCACATGGTCGTGTACCATACATGGGCATAGGGCATAGTCATGTAGTCTGTTTAATTTAGGTGCACAATAATCCAAACGGCCACAGTCTGTTACACAGTCTAACGACACAGCTGTGTGACCTAGGACTACATGGCAATAGTTTGTTACAAGGTTTGGCAACACAACCATGTCATTAGCTTTACACGGCATTAGCCTGTCACAGGCTTAGGTTTCACCTGATCATTTCATTATCACCCCTAAAACTGGTTTACTCACCAAATATCGGTGGACTCAAACCAGTAGATACTTTATACCTTGAATAATTTATCCCTCCTATTTCCTTTACTTTGTTAAGAATCACATATACCAAATTCCTTTTTCTATAACAATCTGGTGGATTCTCCCATTAACAGGCTTGCCCGCATTCTTATATATTACTACTAGCTTTTCTTATATTCATAGTTCAGTGAATTCTTTAACTATCTCACTTGCTCGTGTTCTAAAACATGTCGTATTCATCTGATAATGCTACTCTCCGTGCGATTCATACAATGATCCCCCTCTTCTTGTCCTGTCAACTTCTTAGATTAACATTTTGGCGAACCTTTTCTAGCACCATAGCCCAACTATGGTCTTACAATGTATGAACCCATGTTTAATGTTTTGGTAGACTCCATATGTTTCCATAGCCTAAGTATGGTCTTACACAGTATGAACCCATGTTTAATGTCCTGGCGAACTCCATATGTTGTCATAGCCTAGCTATGGTCTTACACATTATAAACTCATGTTTAATGTCTTGGAGGACTTCATATGTTGTCATATCCTAGCTATGATCTTACACATTATGAATCCATGTTTAATGACTTGGTAGACTCCTGATTTCGAGGAATTAATAAACCTCTTTTGAGGTGTCACCTTGAAGGATATGATAATCATTTCCATGGTGTCACCTCGAAGGACCTTACCACTGTCATGGTATTGCTCCATAGAGTTTATAGACCGTCATCATGGTGCCGTTCTAGTAAGCCGTCGATAACGTTCCACGACATTGCTAAACTCCCTTGTATTCCCTTAATAATCTGCCCATTCTTCCATTCTACCACTTATTCCTAACTTCATCTACCCGTCAAAAGTAAGATACTTATTACAGAATACACAATACGCCAATTACTCAATCACCTTATAATTACCACTTATCATTCAAAAATCATACTTATACAAAGTTATGCATCCACAACATACTCACGCACCATTTTAACACATAACAACAAATTCAGGTAACTCAGAGCAGTTAGAACAAATTTTCATCAACCACTCAAAGGTAGAGTACAGAAACTCACCTGAATTCCTTTATCCTCGTCAACTTAGCTTGTTCAAACGTTAGAGCCTCCTTTGTCCTAGAAGCTAAGCATGAAAATTATTTATCGGTTAAATCAAATGTATTCGAACATTAAAAATCCATAATCCATAATTATACAGTAACTTTCGAGAATTCTTACTTCTCTTTCCAATAATCCATGAGTACAGGAAGGCTTAGGGCTTACCAGTTTATCAAATTCTTGGCTTCCCGAACATTGAAACCCACATTTACCACCTTATGAAAAGCTTTATTGAACTTCTTTTTCAGAGCAACCAAAGTAAGACGTTGCAAATGAGAAGGAGATTACCAATTAATTCAGGAGAATTCTTTTCTCTCCACCCATATATATATATATATCCTAATTTGCACAGTCTCGTTAGTCCATTTTAGCCATTCACAGCTAATTATTTTGTCTCCCATTAAGGAGATAACTGGTTCCAATCTAATTAAATCAGAATTGAGATTCAACTACTCACAATTCGGCCATTAAAATTTTTTAATTCCCAATAAAACCTGCCAATTTACCAATCCATTCAATTAGGTCTAATTTTCCTTTAATTTCGAGACATAATAGAAAATCGAGTGTGACTTTTCCCTACAAATATTTTGAATTTTTTGGAATATGGAAAAATCCAAAATTAGAGGTTTTTGAACTCACTGAAAAGTGAGTTTCATTTTTTTTGTCAGTGAGTTTCATTTTTTTTGTCAATTAGTATAGATTACGGTGTCCAAATTCATTTTGGAAAAAAAGTATAATATCAAATTTAGCTTTCAACATTTATTATTTTTTTATTAGTTTGATTCTTATTTTTTTTAGAGTTAAATTTGATCCTCAATATTAAAAAAAATTAAATTTAACCATCAATCTTTTAAAAAGAGTTGAATTGTTTTTTTATAATAAAAATACTAACTAAAATGTGTTATTTTTTATACATGGCAACTCACATGATAATTCATACATACTTCGAACTAATTTTTTTGAATTTTTATGAACTTTTTTTTTTACATTTAAATTGTCAAGTGAGCTATCATGCCAATATCATTAAAAGATTGATGTTTTAGTTAGTATTTTTTTAAAAAATTTATTTGACTCTTTTTAAAAAATTAATAATTAAATTTAAGTCTTAACATTTATATTTTTTTTATTAATTTGATTTTTTTAGTTAAGTTGATATTATACCAAAAATATGAACGTGAGAGTTTTGGATGGATGCAAATAAAAATCAACACGATACATGTCATGTTCTTCAGTTTAGACGTGTCCATTACGGCATTACCTTATAATTATTTTATTGAGGACTCAATTCCTGTTTAAAATAAATTGACATAGGTAAAAAAAAAAAACCATGTAAGACTTCTTCGTTCAAGCATAAAATTAAAAAGATGACAATTAGAAATTTTAAATTAAATAATAAAAATGATAAAGAAAATTATATACATTCTTTTTAAAATAACCTATGCAAATCAAGGTTTTTATCTTTTTGTGCAAAAAGTAACTCGAGGTTAATATTGATTTTTGGAAAGCTAGGATGAGCAAAGAAAAATAGTAGGAAGATTGGGTCGTATTTTGTTATTTTTATTAAAAAAATAGATAAATTAATTCTTATATGTTAGATCAAAGAACAAATTAACTATTTTGTTAAAATTTTATTTATTTTTATCATTAAGTGATGACATAGTTAACATAGTAATTAAGCAGTGGCATACTATGTGTACCTTATGCTAACGTAATATTTTTTCATGTCAAAAAATATTTAAAAAATAAATAGTTCTAAAAAATATTTTTTTTAATTATTTGAAAACCCAAATACACGGGAAAGAACGGTTATCCAAATTCAAATGTGTGACTTTTCAAATAATTATAAAAATATATTTAAAATTTGTTAAGAATTGTAAATTTATTTAAAATTAAAACAAATATTAGAATTATAAATTAATTATTATTGTTGAGTTACAATTTCTTGTATATTTAAAAATTATTGTGATGAATTACTATAAAAAATTTGAAATGACAAAAAACTAGCAAAATAATGCAATTTTAATGGAAGTGAAAGCATGTGTTTTTATTTATAATTTTTATAATTTTTAAATAAATTATTTATTTTTTTAATAATTATATGAAAAATCACGTTGAAGATCAACCTGTAGAAATTATTGTTCAGGATTTTTTATTTTTACTTTTAGGTTTTTTTTAATTTTTAAATATCCATGAGGTACATGTGGTTAGAAGTGTTTAAATTTCGGTTAAAATTAAATTAATTGATTGAACCAATCTAATTCGATTAATCAGTCGGTTAACTGATCTAATTCGATCAGAAGTTGATTAATAATTTTTTGAAAGTTTGATTATCGGTTAACTCAGTTCAAAATCGGGTAATTAACCAAACTTAATAATTAATAATAAAAATTGTATGTAGTTTTAATTTGGTTAATTCGGATAATTCGGTCAAATGAATATTATCAATTTATTTTTTATATGTTTTATACTTGTTTTAACCAAAAACAAAAAACAAAAACATATAAATTTCGGTTCGGTTATTTTTTTGAACAATTTTTTATTTGGTTAACGGTTAAAGGATTAAAAAGTTTGATTAATTCAATTAACACTAGTTCGGTTTGGTTAATAGTTTGAACACCCCTACATGTGACATGACACGTGTGGTTGCCTATTTGCTCACTCAGTCACATCGTCACTTAACGATAGAAATGAATGAAATTTTTAATAGAATAACTAGTTTACTTTTTTATCTAACATAGATAGTCTAATTTGCTCATTTTTCGAATAGAGGGGATAAAATGTAATACAACTCTTAGTACAAGGGTTTTCATACTACTTTACTACAAAAACCTTGCAAAAACATATGTTTTGTTTAAAAAAATATATTTTTGAAAATATAGTTTAAAATTTTAAAATATTTAATATTTGCGTAAAAAAATTGGGTAGAAAAACACGAAAGAGTTATAAAAGTAATAAAATCAAGAGTAAACTAAATCAAGAATCACTAAATTATTAGTAAGTTTATATTTTGGTCATTTAATTTTAAAAAGTTACAAAATAGTCATTGAACTATTTGAAAGTTTTCTTTTAAGCCACTGTGTTGTTAAAATCACAATTGTATGGTATTCTCTATTTGCACCGCCTACACTAATCGAGCGTTCTCTTTCCCTTATTTTCTACCCTTTTTTTATATAAAATAGCTTTGAATGTAATAAATTTGTGAAACAAAATTTAAATAAATTTCTTCTTCAATCTCTTACACTGACCATCATATCGAATTGAATCTAAAGCATGTTCTTTTACTCTATGGGTATTAATCCATCATAACGATCATCAAATCGTCGTTTGAAGCTTACTAACTAGATTTAAAAAAAACAAAAAAAAATCTTAACAACACAATGACTTAAATAATTTTTTTAAAATAGTTTAGTGACTTAAATAAAAATTTTTAATTAATTTAATGATAATTTTATTACTTTTTAAAAGTTAAGTGATCAAAATGTAATATTATTAATAATTCAAATAATAGTTTAAAATCAATTAATATTTATGGAGTGTAGTGAATCATAGAAATCTCAAAGTATTATAAAATAAATAAAGTTGTAAAGTACTATGTTTGAACTTCAAAAACCGTATTACAGCAATACAAAAAACGCAGCGCTTTAACGGAAAAATAGAAAACGCAGCGGTAATAAATATGGTTGGGTAAAGAAAAAGCCAAAAAGACTGATAAATATAAAAGAAATAAAGCGCGAAAGTAAGTGAAAAAGGAAAATTACATACATAACACACTGTTTTTTTCTTTTTAGGAAACAAAAATAATAGAGCAAAGCAGAATCCGACAGAAAACAAAATAAAAATCAATAAAAGCATCTAATTAGCAGTGAGGAGGGCAGTTCCGTTCTCAACCGAAAACTCTTTAATCCAACCAGATATTCCCTTCTTTTTCTTATTTTCAACAAATATGGTTTTTATTCTTGCTAATGTTAATACTCCAATTATGTGTTTCTTCTCTTTGTGAGTTCTCCCCAGATTTCTGAAAACCCCGAAATCAAAAAGGTGTTTTCTTTTTGTTTGTTTGTTCACATCTTCATCCAAAGCAACCATGGCGGCGTCTGATCCTCACGCGCCACTCCTCCCCCCGCGTCAACCTGATGGCTCGGCTGCTCGCCCTGTATCGTTGGCGCATTTATTGGGGCGAGCCACGGGACGGCGTGGCGCTTCCATGCTAGTTAGGGAGACAGCGGCACGTGAGTTGGAGGAGCGGAGGGCCGACTGGGGGTACTCGAAGCCCGTGGTGGCACTGGACATGCTGTGGAATACAGCGTTCGTGGTGGTGTCGGTAGTGATGTTGATAAGTACGGCGGATGAGACGCCCAATACTCCTATTAGATTATGGATCTGTGCTTATGCTTTGCAGTGCTTGCTTCATGTTGTTTTAGTGTGGTTGGAATACAGGCGAAGGAACAGTAGGAGAATATCTGTTACGGATGAGGAGAGAGGAGAAGCAGTTTCTGGGGATGTTAGTGATAGTGAAGATGAAGAAGACAGCGGTCTTTTTGGTTCAAATGAATCAAGGTCAGTTTCTTTTAGTATAATTTGACTTAAAATTTGATTTTTTTTTTGTGTGTGTGTGTGTTTAAGCTTAAAATGTTGATTTTTTTTGTTTAATTTTAAAATTTAGTGTTTATTGTTCTTTAGTTTAATTGAGATGAGGATTCAGGATTTCTTTAGAACCGATTTGTATTGGAGCATGAACTATTTATGTTCTGAAGTTAGAATTTTGATGGAAGTATTGCTCATTTTCTGTGTTAAACTGGATGAGGATTTTAGTTCGATTTGGCGTTTTATTGGATTTTCAAGATGAATTAGATTAGGGTTTGAGGATTTAGGGGATTTAGGTCTATGGTTATTCTCAAGGAATTGGAAGGGCTTTGTTTTGGTGTTGACATTTATTTTGGCTATGGCACTGTTTTGTATGGTTTGCATGAATATATGAATTATCGTTATCCTTAGTCTCCCTTTCAAGAGGAGTGGAATGTCGAAACTCTGGGAATATTCTGCGCGGGGCGAATTAGGCTGCATTGTGTTTTTGTATACTTCCATGGTTCAAATAAAAGAACTAGAATCATAGACCATAGGACTAGCGTTGAGCTTTGAATGATGGTAGAATAATTTAAATTTACGACACTTTTTGCCCCACGTTGTGCATGATAAGGAAGTTTTGGAATTTGATGCGTCTTATCTTGTAACCAACCAATTACTGCAATATGTCCTATTATAGGTAGTTTTATTTTGATTATATCGATCGATGCAGTCGACCAAAGCTATGAAATTGTTACCAAGCTATCATTTGAATGGATTTTTCTTGTATTGTACATCTAGATTTGCATTTATTTCCTGTTGTAGAAACTTTAACTTGGGATGATCAATTTATTATTATTGTATTGATTTGATGATGTAATGGGCAGTATAACTAAACGATGCGAAACAGTGAATACCATGGCATCATTTCTTTGGTGGATAGTTGGCTTCTATTGGGTAGTTTCTGGTGGTGATATCCTTCTGCAGAATGCCCCGCGGTTGTACTGGTATGCTGTTAGCCAATCTATTTTTTAACAAGCAACTTATTCTTCAGTTTAGGGTTTTACATATTTGTGAATAACATATTGATTTCCAACCCCACGGAAACAAGAAATATGTAGAAGAGTTTCTACCTTTAATTGCCAAGTTATTGAAAAGTTGTACACCGGATATTATCTCATTCTTTTATAATTAATCTATGGTGTTCTCCTTCAGACACAGTCACAATCAAGCTGTCACCATTAGAATATCTTTCTCTGTTTCTCAATCTGTTGCATAAAAAAAAGTTGATATTTTAGTTAAGCCAAAGAAAGGAAATGGTAAAATGCTTCTACCTGTTAAGCATTTTGGATTTTCAAATACCTTTTTCCAAAAAGACTGTCTAGTGTTTTCTAGTCTTCTTCTTCTTCTTCTTCTTCCTTTCTTTTTTTTTTTTTTTTTTCTTTTTTTGCGGGTATGTTATATGGAAAAGCTTTAAAAAGAGATTGAGATACACATTAACCCCTATTCCGAGTAAAATAGGTTTGTGGCATGGGTACCATGGTGTTTGCAAAGAGACTTGGATCTCAAATTTGTGACTTTTGCAGGTTGGCTGTGGTTTTTCTGGCATTTGATGTGTTCTTTGCAATCTTTTGTGTTGTTTTGGCGTGTTTGATTGGGATTGCTCTCTTCTGCTGCTTGCCGTGCATCATTGCAATTCTTTATGCTATTACGGAGCAGGTATGAAAAACTTATGTTATATTGACTGAAATCTAGAATGGATCTGCAGTAGCGCTTAACAGCATTTTCATTCTTGTGGTATTGATCAGGAAGGTGCATCGGAAGCAGATCTTAGTATCCTTCCAAAATATAGATTTCAGATTATAAACAACCGTGAGAAGCCTAGTTTGGGAGCTGGAAAAATGATCCCCATAGAAACAAGCAGTGGATACTTGGCAAATGAGCGCATACTCTTAGCTGAGGATGCAGTAAGTTACAACGCAATCTGACTCCCCTTTGGGGTGATTGCTTTGCTAAATATGACTCTCTAAGATGACTGCTTTGCTATTATAATTGCCCGTGTTTTCTTTTTCTGTTTTTGCAGGAATGTTGTATATGTCTAAGCTCATACGAAGATGGCGTGGATCTTCATGCTCTCCCTTGCAACCATCATTTTCATTCAACGTGTATTGTGAAATGGCTTAAGATGAATGCAACTTGTCCTCTCTGTAAGTACAATATTTTGAAGGGAAATGAGCAAGTATGAAAGAACAGGAGAGCAAGCCTTGAACATTGTCAGATTAAGTTGTCGATGATGCTGTGTATGTACAGAAAAAACGGAAGTTATGAAGAGCTGAAACTGAACTATGAAGACCGACATGCGGTAATACATTCTTAGCTTCATTTTTTTTTTTTTTTTGGTTTAAATGACCTTTTGGGGTTAACCTGATTCCTCTGGGGCTGGGCCCTCCCTGTGCGAGTTTTTCCACCGTCTTTAATGAAAATAGAGATGGTTTTCATGCTTCAAATGTTATCAGTATTTTATTTGCTTCATTATAATTGGTAAGAGTGAAAGATTAGTGGCTTATTGTATATTTGTTTGTTTGTTGTATATTTCCTATATGGTTGTTTTGTTCAGTTGAACTTACGAATATATTTTTTCTATTTTCTTTTTAATTTTTTTCTTTCACTAGAATAAAAATCGATATTATTTTATTTTACCATTATAGCACAAATGAAGCTAAAAAGCAAATACAAAGAACAATAGAGAATTCACTTTTTCATTAAATGAATAGCAAATTTGAAATGTGATACAATTTGTTTATTATTCATACAACAACAAAACCAAGTTTTAACTTTGAACCGAACGAACTATCAAAATCGGTCAAAAGAAAATGGGGCAATTAAAGATTCTTCAAGTTCCCGAAATCCTCTATAAACAGCCTCAGTCCGACTCTGTGGAAGTGGCAATCTCCTCACCTCCGTCATGTACCTGCAAAATCCCAAACCAAAATATACTATTTTATGAGTCCAAAACTAAGTATTCGCTCAAGGACACCCTTATTAAAGGATACATTTAAGGCTTCACAGTTCTTGCTCAACATATGGAACATGAAAAACTTGACCTGTTTGCTGCACTAGTGATCTTGTCCCGAATCCCCTGGTTTAGAACCATTGTTTGTTCTGGCGAGAATGCTCCACCTAATATTAAAGAAGCACCAGCAGCAGTCGTGCCCATCCTCTGTGCAAATACAGACATTGCCCATTCGCGAAGTACCACTAGCACTGATTGAAGAAGGCGTAATCTGAGATTCGGTGATGACAAAATAGCCCCATTTGATAATAGTTGATCGTAAGTGTTCAAAGAAGGTTCAGCTGCACCCTTGCAAGCAGCCAGAAGAGCCCTTGCCACATCTTCATCCCCAACAGATTCAGTTCCAGATTCCACCCTCTCCTACCAAGTCGATCATGTTACGAAGAAGTTTAGTATTCAACAAAACAAGAACCAATTCCATTCAACAAAGCTACTGTAATGAGAATAAAATAAATTCTTGCTTTTCTTCCATTACTTTAATTGAAATTGTAAGATAAAAATATACCAATGCAGCCTTCTCTAGATGAAGGCATAGAGTATCCAGAGGTAATACAGCTCCATCTCCCGGATAAACTTTAGAACCAACCCGCTTCAAAACGGAGCAAGCCTCAGCAACTCCACCGCTTAAAAGAGCTTGATCAATAAGTCTAGCCCAAGTTTCTCGGATAATGCTACTATCAGCATCACCTGAATAGTTTGCGAAGTACAACATTTCCAGGCATATCTAAAAGCAGAAATGAGAAGGCAATTAATCTCATTATTAACAAGAATAATGATATAGGAACACAAGTTAGCACATGATTAGGTAAAAGGAAATAATAGGGTACTCAGCTAAGTTCATGGAAGCGTTATCCAAGAAAAAACCTTACTAACCTAGAAAAGCCATAATGTAAAACAACTCCTAACAACATGCAAAAACATTTGAAAACACAATTCAGTTTAACAAAAATTCAAGTACCTACATAGGAGATAAAATTCTCTCTCCACCCTCATTTTGATACCCGTTTGTCCCTTGTCAGATCCCAAAATATATGTGCATATATAAATATATTCTTTTACCTTTCTTTTATATGCAAAATTCTACTAGGAGTATGAAAACAGAGGATTAAAAGCCAGAAACCGCACCTCCCAAAGTTCAAAAGGAACTGCATATTCATTATACAACTGAGTAATGCTCTTCAAATCTGAAGATAACTCCTTGGCCTTCTCTCGTGCAGCATTTGCTAAATTGGCATCACCATTAAACCTGCTATCAGCAGCAGATCCATTTTGAACAGATTCTGATGTACCAGGTGTAGCTTCTAACCTGGTAGCCATTGCCTCCAGTTCCTCTTTTACTTTTATCTGAAACTGAAGAACAGCAAGTTTCCCTTCTAGTAAGTCCAGCAATCCACTGTCAAAAGCACCCCGGTTAGAAGCTACCAGACCATCATTGTTACTAGCACTCTTGGCCTGAAGAACAGCATTACTTAGGTATTGACACCTGGCATTGACAACGATAAAAATTATTAGACAAATCATAGTGAAGAGTTCTTTTTTTTTTCTTTTTTTTTTCTCTTACAACCACATTTAAAGCTCATTCAACAACTTATAAAACTAGAGCTGAAAACTTCAAACAGTACATTTGGATTTAAGGAATAAGAATACATCTGGATTTTCAAAGGTTATAGAGATGAATTTGCTGATATTCAACCCACAAGTCCATCTAAGAAGGATATTGATAAATATTAATAAAACAAAAAATGTCTACCTCTGTTCAAGACTAGGAGCATTGCTCCCATCAATTGAGCGTCTTTCAGCCAGCCTCAACAATACATGAGCTGCAAGCAAATGCTGTCGCTTCAAGACATAATATCGAGCCAAAAGATCAAAGTATTTAGCTTGATTAGAATGAATAGAAGCTCCAGGTTGACCCACTGAAGGGGTTGCTGATGTCAATGCAGAGAGAGCTCGAACCTATATGGAAGATAATAAAAATGAGGAAAAACTAAAGGAAAAAGTTACTATAGCAATTCATTGTCTAAGCTCTGCAGAAAGAAAACTGTGTACACAGGTTACAACAGTCAAAACTTTAAAATAAGACATGAACGATCACAGCAAGAAAAATAAGCACCTCTTGTGCAGGTTCACAACCAGCAGTCTGCAGAAAAGGCACCAAATCAGGACCCCCATATTCCAACAGCTCATTCTCAAGACCTAAATCAATCATAGTTCTGTACAAGTACTCATGAAACAATCTGTCAGGTGATTGAACACTAAGCTGAACAATCTGGCATATATATTTTCTTCGTGAAGCATGATCAAGGACAGATCGCACTGCAACAGGCCTAGCAGGAGACCGAAATTCGCTCTGTGAGCCCTCACCTTTCAGAGAACGTAAAGCACTAGCAATTATCTCATAGCACTGTTCACGCTGAGCAATTGCATAATCTCTGATTGCTTGATCAATTTGTTCATTGAAAGCATCACCTGCAGGATCAAGAGCCTGAGCTTTCTGTAGGGGCAAGCGAACCACAGCCTCATAAAATCTGCAGCAAGGACTCAAGTTAAAGATGAGATAATCTGATTTAAAATTATATTGTCAAAGAAATCCTATGCTAGCCTTGTAATTGAATGATAAAATCACCTTAAGTCCTCAAACCGTTTGCAAACAGTTATTAAATCAGCAGATTCTGGAACTTTACTTAGGAAATCAAAGGCTTCCCTGGCAAGATTTTCCTTCACATCAGGATCAGGAGTTACAGCAGCTCTTTCAAGACATTCCACAGCTAAGAAAAACTTATAATCAGACTCCTTGAAATAGCTTGGACATCCCTCGCGTAATTTACCACTTATATCATCCACTGTCCCCCTGCCATCAGGGCCAGTATAATACTGGAGCAAGAAACAACAGTTATTAGTGCAATCCTTCAGAAACTCTAATAAACATTTAGAAGAGAAAATCTTGAGACTTAAGAAATGAGCTCATTTAGTGAACTTATACTTTAAATAAGATTTACCTCCATCAAAGCAGAAATAAGTCTTGTAGCAAGGCGGTCACCCTCCTCAGAACAAACAAGTTGATGGAATGTCAACTGAACCAATTCCTGGCGGATGTTAGCATCAAATCCCTGAACCAAGCGTGTTACATGATGCTGAGAAACAAGCTGTAGTAAAAACAGAGCTTCAGCAGACCTAAGAAGCAACTGCCGGATGCATTCCATCGCCCTCACCTGTAGCACAAGACTTGTCAGAAACAGATATGATGCCTAGTACATAATAAATGGATCCAAGAGATTCCACCCCACCTCCATAGCAGCCAATTCAGCAGGACTATATGGTAACCGCTGTCTTTTATTGGACGTTCCACCACCATTAGACTCCACACTCCGGAAATAAGCACCAAATAAGTTTCTAACCATGCTCCTATCACTAGCACCTAATTCTGAACCAGTTCCATAGAGAATAGAACCAGTCATGTCACCTAAACCAGCTACACATCCATAAAGCCCTCTTCTTTTGTTCCTTCTAGACCTTAAGAATATCTCCAAAGCACGAGTCTTGTTCTCAAGGACTTGCATAGCCCCAACAGAAAGTCTGCATGCAATCAACCCATTTTCCGATGTTGCATCATAACCACCTTTCACAACCATAACAGGGAGCTCCCAAACAGGAAATAGCAACCTTGATGAGCACAGGCAGAGCCCTTCATGAGCACCTGAGAACACTGGCTCAGCCTCCTGAACAACCTGCCCCATGCTGAAACCCCCAGCAGCAGTTCTAGTATTTGATAGTCCACCGGTACCTTCAACTTGAGGCACTCCAACAATTCTTGGGTCCTCAAATGCTTCAGCTGCCTTTTCAGCAACAACATTGCTTATAAGATTTTCAGAATGAACTATCCTTGCAGCTAGCATCAAACACATTGCAGCTGCTTCACCAGCACCAAAACGATTAAAGAAATCCTCTAAGATTGGTCTTGGAGAGTTTGACTCCAACAATCTTCTCAGAATATCAACGGGCCGATTGAAAACTACTTCCATCATGCCCATGGTGCTGAAAATAACAATTCTCCTCCTTGGCAATATATGTTGAGTTGAAAGGTCAGCTCTAGCCCACAACTTCCCTGATGCTTTTTCACAAGACTCAACTGAGCTTTCAGATCCACAAAGTTCAAGCTCGGAATACAGCGATAACACAGTGGCAGCTGTATCTGGTAAAGGAAGAACATCTGCCACAAAGAGCATTCGGCCTTCAACGGGCAAGGAAGAAACAGATTCTCGTAATGCTCGGGAACTCCGAGCACTTGCTCCTAAATTACCTGACAGAGATGACTGTGAGCTTGAATCTCTGCTCACAATGAGAAGCGAAGACATGGTTGGCGGTGAAGAATCAGAAAGGACAAGAGTTCCAGTAGAATAGTACGCTGTTTCTACCTTCAGTGAAAGATCCTCAGTCTGAGTCCTACCAGCCAAAGACATTGCGCCAAAGGTCAGTCCACCACTGACGCCTAAAGGAGGTGAAGGCCTAGTTGCTACAACTTTTAAACAGCTTGGCCTGTGGTGATGATTGTTAAATCCACCCAAACCTCCAACAGTACTATTACTTCCACTAGATGTGGAGGTAGAAAGGTACATTCGCCTACCATCTGATAAAATAGCAACAAGATGCAGCCACTTTGATTCTAACGTGGATAAAGGGGAAATTGAAACAATGGATGGTTTTGCTGATCGATTTGACGCTCTTGATGCTGTTGTTTGTCTACCTCCATAATGTGCATCTTTCTGATTTAACAAATTCCTTTCTTCAGCCACTTTTTTCAATGGACTGTCTCCACTTGGCCCCATAACAAAAACCTGAATTTTCATCTCTTCAGTTCTTGCATATAGAATCTGCCTTTCGTTATCAACAACCATTTCAACAATGGGATCTACAGCTCCAAACTTAAACATATTTGGTATAACCCACCTGGAAAACCAACAAAGTTCTCTGTTCTGAAAGCATATCTAAATACTTATCAAACCAGAAGTACTCAAGATCCTCATTGTGAGGTTGCATCACACTTTTACAATCAGAAGGGGACAAATCATGCAGATAGAGAGAACTTTTAAATATATAGGTGAAATTATAGGAAAAGCAAAATGATCACACAAGCCAGCAAGATTAAGTAGCAGAACACACCTTGAAATAACACTCCCTACACCTGCAGTGAGGCAAACTTTCCGACAACGCTTATGCCAGCCTGAACCAGTCGTGTAATGCAGCTCATATATGTGGCCATCTCGGCCAGCCATGAAAATACGACCCTTATCAGTACAAGAGATACAAGTCATAGTAACTCCGTCAGAAGGTATTGAATACTCTGGCAAAGGCTGCAGTGAAACCTCTGCATATGGATCACTATTATCACCCCCTCCAGAGCAGCATACTCCTACAAGAATCAACTGATAACAAAGAAAGCTGATAAGAAAATATAATTTCATTAACCTACAAGCCAGGAAAAATTAGAGAGAAGTCAATAGCAAAAAAAATGATGTTAAAACTGCAATGAAACAGATAAAATCAGTGTTGTCAGCACCCAAAGCGTTAATGCTTTTAGACCCTCCAAATGAGGGCAATTTGATGAGATGAGGGCTTTTTGCACCTAAGTTCACTTTTGAATAGGGGCGAAGCCAGAGATTTTTCTTTTCTTTTTTTTTTTTTGGGGGGGGTAGTTACTAAATTGTATATTTTTACGATAGTAAAAATGCAATTTCACCATTTTAATAGCCTATATCTTTTTAATTTTTAAAGGATTAAATCAAATTTTTATCATTTCAAGGGGTTAAAGTGCAATTTTACCATTGCTAATTTAAAATTTTATAAATTATTAAGGGGCCTAAATGGAAAATTTTCCAGTTTAGGGAGGGCCAGGCCCCTGCCACCCCCCCCCAAGGGCTCCACCACTGCTTTTGAATAAAATTTTTGAATGCTAAAATTGGCATGCTAGAGTAAAAAGCCTCTTGGATTTCTGTTTTTGTTTCTTTTAAATTTTTATCAGTCACTATAGAAGTCAAAAGCAGACCCACAATTAATCTTCATAAATAAAATAAGGCATTATATTCTATTAAAAATTTTTCTTAAAAAATAGAGCCACATCCCCAAAATTTATAGGGTAAAAAATATCTTCAGTAAAGCAGCTAGAAATCTCAACATGCAATACTTCTAAGAGAATCGGGACCACTTTCCACTCTTGACAATGTTTCAGAGACAGATAAAAAACCAGTAGTTAGCTGCTTCTATAAAAAGTATGATAATAAGTATCTACTCTTTTCTTATTTGGCTCTCAATTTTCTGTTCTTTTCTCGATTTCTACTCTTTCATTCTCTCTTCTTTCCTTACTTTGCTAGTGCAGCCTGTGCTCTGTTTTTCATTTATGAAACAGAGGACAAATGCTGGTACGGAAGTAAAGATAAAGCAAGCATTACTAAGTTTTTGTGTTAAAAAACAGAAAGCCTTGCCCTTATTTTCTCCTTCATAACAAGGCATTTTCCTTTCTTTTTTAGCCAAAAGCCAGAAAAAATTTTATATAGATTATGGAAAGGACTAGACTTGAAACAATCTTTTCAACTTATTATAAGAGCTTTATTAAATCCCAGTTTATTACATATGATAATTAAATCTTCTTTGATACTATTTATGTATGTATGGTTTACTTCGCTCAGTCAAGTGCTTTTTTGCACATTGCACCTCGGCAATAAAGGGGTCATTGCACCTATTGTTCTCCTTATGCTCTTGCCAACATTAGATGCAATTGAAAAAGGAAATATCCATGTCCACAGGAATGATTTAGAAAGAGGATACTTTATCAATCCTATATTTGAAATTATAAATAGGATATTCAGAATAAACATCTTCCAAAGGCATATAAAAAAGCCAAGTCTTTACCTCGACAGGAGTTGCTAATATTAAAAGATACTGTATAGCTTCAATGAAAATGCCAGGTCTAGATTTGGCGAGGCCAACAGCACATATAGCTTGTTCCTCCACATTGTATTCAGGGCATTGGCCATCCCTAATGAAAAGAAAGATATGACAAAGGGAAACAAATAAATACCAAATAAATGTTTTAGACAAGATAGAAAAGGACAAAGCACTTTGTTTCTAAAAAGTTATTAACTCTGAATTTAGCCCTGGTCGTTCAAGTACCATCTCTTGAGGGGTGAAGTATGGCAGGTCCTAGACTCAAATGATCAAAGGATGGCTCCTGGGATTGGGATCCCCCCCCCCAAAAAAAAAGGTGAAGGCTATCCATTGTGGTGCAGCCAAGCAATTGAATAACAAAGAAGTACTAGGTGAACTAAATGCTGGATATATCAAACTGTGACCCAATAAGGGCCTTAATATTTCATCCAACAAGTGATTTGACTTAACTGCATTTGTAGATTGCCTTTCATATAAATTGGCAATATTTTAGAAAGCAAGATTCAATGAGAAAACATTACATTTTATAGACATTACTCTGATAAACAACCCCTTATCTATAGATAGCAAGTTCACCTATTTATAACAAAGCTTAAATAAAATATTTATTTTACATCTCTGCACAGTTACCCTAGAACATTATGTAAAGATTTATTGCTGCCTTCATCTAAGTTACTTCTCTAAGTCCATGATATTCATTCCATAAAAATTGCTTATCATTTTATAGATATGCAACAAGCAGCAAACCAAAACTCACAATAGATGAAATGGGTGAGCTCATAAATGATAAATTACAAATTATTAAATCAAAACCAGTAACAAAAATCTCACCATTTGTCAAAACGCCAAAGAAACAAAGAATTATCCACAGATGCCCACGCCCTACGTATCTCCGGAAATATTCCACATAATGCAGTTCCTTCTCCACCAGCTGCATTATATCTTTCTATGAGTACCAGAGGTAGCTCCCAAGTATCTTCCACCTCGATCAAAGGAGGCCACTGTAGTAGAATATGAAAGAAAATTTCATTAATAAGGAGGGTAACTCATCTCAAACCATCCAACCTATTTAGACATGTCAATTTTGCCATCAAAATGCTGTGACTGCAAAATACGCTTAAAAGAGACGAGGAAAGGACATGCCATGGGCTCAAAATAAGGTGAAACGAAAATTAGCACAAAGCATCTATGCTGACCAACTGAATGCGGAACATTATATGGATTACTGAAACTTAAAGATAGCACTATTAGTTTAAGACTAAATTAATTGCACCCAGAAAAATGTCAAATGTGAAATGAAAAAGGGAAAGCATTTTAGAGTCCCAATGAATGCTTAATACCTACATAGAAGAACATAAGACTGAACATATTTGAAGCATTGCAATTCAACATAAAACGGAAAAAGAGCTAACTTCATATTCTTTAGGGACAGAAGACGAAAACCATCTGGTCAAGTGAATGAAAGCAAGAGTCTTCAGATAGATGTCAAAGACTTCGTTTTTAGGGAAGAAACTGAGTAAAACTTTACCTCTCTGGGGTGTGTGGAGTAGGGATGACTGGCGTATCTGGAAGCTTCCAAAGCTTCCTCAAGGTCCAACTGAGCCGCCACTTCACGGCCAATACGGTCGCTAACGACGAGTCCCGCATTGGTGACATCGCGCAATACAACCTCCTCCACCCACGACATCGTAAAAAACCTAGAATCAGAAAGGGGGAGAATGTGGTTGGATTCAAAAAGAAGAGCCCCAAGGTTTTCTTCTAGGGGCTGTCAAATTGAATGCAACCCTAGCTTAATTTTATCGATTTTGGTTTTCTTTCCCTTAAATGAAATCAAAAGAGGGGGCGGGGGGGAAGGGCAGAAGTTAGTGAAAGTACAGGAAATAAAAAAAGAAAGGAAAGAAAGCGTTAAAGCGTAAGTATATAAAATAGGGTTTATTCAAGGGTTTTCCAGTGGCGGGCAAATTAAGCTATTTTTTAGAGAGCGGGCCTTCAAGTTTTGAGTTTTCATCTTCCGTTCTCTTTTTCTACAATATGAATCCAATTCTTCGAGGGTTTTTAAGATTAAAAGATTGTAATAATATATGTTATGTAGATAACTCTAACATTGCTTTATTTCTATTTTGTTAGCTAAATTTTTTTTATTAATTTAATCACTTGAATTAATATAATTATTTGAATAGATTACTGTTGTTAAAAAGTTAATTAATTCATTAATAAATTATTGACATGATATATTAATTAATTGAACAAAGATATGTGATTTTTATTTTTTACTTTTGATTAAAGTTTAAAGACCTAATTGTAATTATTTTAAAACATTTTTCCGTTCCAAAAGCAAGTTACTTCCTTGTTACACATGTTCAAACCCCAAGCATGATAGGGTTGAAAATTTTTGCAATTGAAACTGTGATTCGAACCTCCCCTACTTGGATTATAAAGCCGCCACTTATGATTTCTTCAGAGTATTGATACTTGTTGCTATTCAGTAAGAATCACATCTCTAAGGTCTCAATTAAGTAACAAGGATTAGTCAAGATTCTTGATTTCTCACCTATTTCTTTGTTCGTAATAGAGGCTAAGACGATCTTTAACACATGTAAGGGCGAAACTAAGGGGCTGGCAACAGCCCTGATCTCCCCTAAAATGGAAAATTTTCCATTTAGGCCTTTTAAATTTTTTAAAATTTTAAATTAATAAAAGTAAAATTACACTTTTGGCCCCCTAAAAATATAAAAATTTGATTTAATTCGTTTAAATTATAAAGATATATGCTATTAATGTAACACCCCTTACTCGGGTCCGAGGCTGGGACTGGGCACGAGGCATTACCATACTTAACCACCTGCATACATTCGTTTCTGAGTCACCAAGACTTGATTAAATTTAAAACTCTTTCGAACTCTGGTTAAACTTCTTAAAGTGGGCCTATAATGCTTCAAACTTTCCTTGGAAACCCTTCAGAACCAACTCGGGTCCTTAAACCGACTAAATAAAAATGATTCTAGAAACAGGGCACATGCTCGTGTGGAAGGGCAACACGCCCGTGTGGTCGTTATAACATGATCGTGCTGATGGCCTGTGTGATATACACGGCCTAACCATCTAGGGACACGCCCGTGTCCCATACCCGTGTGAATTTAATTCCAAATTCGAACCTATAAGGGTTTTCACACCGCCTGACACACGCCCGTGTCTATGGCCCGTGTCCTTCACACGGCCATGACATGCCCGTGTCCTAGCCCGTGTCTGAAAACCTTGAAATTCTGTTTCTGACGTCAGCATCTAATAAGGGCACATGCTTCAAACTTTCCTTGGAAACCCTTCAGAACCAACTCGGGTCCTTAAACCGACTAAATAAAAATGATTCTAGAAACAGGGCACATGCTCGTGTGGAAGGGCAACACGCCCGTGTGGTCGTTATAACATGATCGTGCTGATGGCCTGTGTGATATACACGGCCTAACCATCTAGGGACACGCTCGTGTCCCATACCCGTGTGAATTTAATTCCAAATTCGAACCTATAAGGGTTTTCACACCGCCTGACACACGCCCGTGTCTATGGCCCGTGTCCTTCACACGGCCATGACATGCCCGTGTCCTAGCCCGTGTCTGAAAACCTTGAAATTCTGTTTCTGACGTCAGCATCTAATAAGGGGCACACGGCCAAGGCACATGTCCGTGGCCAGAGGCCATGTCCTTCACACGGCTAAGACACACGGCCATGTCTATGCCATTGTGTTTATTACCATGCATACTGACTTGAAATTTTTACGTGCAGGGGACACACAACTGGACAACAAGCCCATGGGACTGGCCGTGTGTCACACATGGCCTAGACACATGCCCGTGTGTCTACCCGCGTGGACAACATAGGGCTATTTACCAAGCCTTTTGCCACCCTGAAACACAAAATAACAATATCCATCATGCAAAAGATCATCATAATATGATTCCTCAATCCAACAACCATGTCTAAAGCCTTTACACATTTCATATTTACTAAAACAACCAACAAATTACCCATTAATGAAATAACTTCTTGTATTCACATAACGACTTTTAACTTTAGCCATTTCTATGGCCTTATATAAAATGAATCAAAATGCTAAAGTAAGCCAACACATTTGGCCAATTAACAATGACACAAAATCATAAAGTCAGGGTCTTATTCATGCCATAATCAAAATAAATAGATCTAACTATACCAAGTACTTCGTTTGATAGTGTGATCGATGCCTCCGACGTCTGTTGATCTACGAGCTAACTAGGCAGCACTATAAGAAAATGAAAAGAAAATAGAGTAAGCATAAAGCTTAGTAAGTTGCATGAAAATAAACAACAACGACTTATCATAAGGCAATATGCTCATAACCTTTCATAACTTATTCATGAACACTATAAGTAGACGTAAATACAACTTATTCATCACCATCCAATACAACTTGTATTGCATACATTGAACCCATATCTCATACATTTCAATTAGGTACATGTATCACTCATCACATGATCATAACTCTTCTCATTTTAAAATAAATCATAAACCTTTTTGTTGAACCATTTGGAATACTACCGGATACTTAATAGCCCTAACATGGGTTAAGATGCCGATGCCATGTAGCAGACATGGTCTTACACTGGCTTTCATATAGCGAGGCCGATGCTATGTCCCAGACAGGTCTTACACTGGCTCTCATCTATCGGTGTCGATGTCATGTCCCAAACAGGTATTACACTGACACACGACAAGCTGACGCCATGTCTCAGACAGGTCTTACACTAGCTTGTCTACCACGAGGTTGATCCATGTCACAGACATGTCTTACACTAGCTCTCGTCTCAATGCCGATGCATGCTCCAAACATGTCTTACACTAGTACACATGTCACCCATTATCACGGTACAAATATCCAAGTCTATTCCAAATGTTCAACGAAAGACTCTTGTAACACCCCTATCCCGTGTCCGTCGCCGGAATAGGTAAAGGGGCATTACCGGACTTGAAACTCATATCAGAACAGTAAATTTTTTTTTTTGAAATAAGGAGCATTCCTTTAGGTAAATACTAAAGACAGCCAGGAATACAATTTAAACTTCTATAAGTACACATTTAAAGATGCCATTTTCGCATGGCTTATATACATTAACCAAAATATTCTTCGGCCACTGGTCTATTCTTTACATGCCATAAAATAATTTCAAACGTAACAGTAACAAGCAGTGGATAATGATAGTGTGACTAATTGCTGACGATCCCCGAATCTGTAGCTTCCAAATGAGATCTATAAAACAGAGGAAACAAAGTAAACGGAGTAAGCATTACAATGCTTAGTAAGTTTTAAGCAGTGTCAACAGATAACAATCAAATTATAACATAGTTGTTCGTATTTTTATTTCACTCTTCCTTCGGCAATACCATCCCTCTACCGAATATGCACATCCCATCATATATAATAGGCAGATAAACTTTCACATAAAGGTGAGCTCATGTGACATAGATATATTGTATAATTTCACATAACCCCTCACACTGATTCGATGTCACATAATCATAGGAATAGTCTCATAGATTGCTCACGTATAAACTTGGAGTACATACCTGTTTAACCTTTTGCATTGAATATATTTATAAGCAATTCTTATTGCGAAGTCTTATAGCTTTAAACTCTACTCGGATTATCGGCGAGACCTTTAGCTCAGATGAAATCTCCACACGAAGTCAGCGGGTCTTAACCCAGACATAGTCACCACATATGGTCATCTGGTCTTTAATCCTAGGTTTACATCATAGAGTTTCATGCATATTTATTCAAATGTTACAACATTCACATCGACTATCATATTTGTAATTCATTTACCTTATCAAATATCTAATAAAACACACCCTCCGCCGTATTGTCATTTGGCCACAATATATATATACACATCTCATACATATCTCACATTAGCCATTTGGCTTTACCACATATCCATCTCATACACGTTTCGCATTAGCCATTCGGCTTTACCTCATATCTATCTCATACACATTTCGCATTAGCCATTCGGCCTTACCACATATATACATGTTCACATTCATCACATTGGCCATTCTGCCTTATCTCATATATGCATGTTCACATTCATCACATTGGCCATTCGGCCTTATCACACATACGCATGTTCACATTCATCACATTGGCCATTCAGCCTTATCACACATACGCATGTTCACATTCATCACATTGGCCATTAGGCCTTATCCCGCATATATATACAGGTTCACATTCATCACATTTGCCATTCGGCCTTATCTCATATATACACATTCGCATTCATCACATAAAATCCTAAATCAAAATATAAATTTTCATGTATTCACATCACAATTATCCAAATATACTTCATATACCACATATACTTTCATGTATACACTTTGTCTTGGCTGAATCTACATCTATCATTTTCCGATGAATAATTCAATTTCAAGCCATACTATCATTTCATATTCGAATACTTATAAACTTACAATTTCACAAATTTTAATATCAAAGATCCATCTAACACTCATATATCATTTTATAACATCACAATTTAGAATTCACGTATGGGTTTAATCAATAGCTTATGAGCAACTAAAACAAGTTTTATCCATGTTTACAACATGACCACAATTTCTCTACAAGCTATTTTCCTGAGCAACAGTCGCTAAATTATTTGTAAGTAGGGCTACCAAATTCCAAATTATGTACCGTTAATTTTCCCTGAAAATAGACTCGTATATCCTCTATCCACAAAATTTTAAGAATTTTTGGTTTGGCCAATCACTACCAGATTTTTCTTAAAGTTTCCCCTATTTTACTGCTTGACTACTCTGACTACTCTTCACTAAGAATTTAATTTCTCATTGTACAGAATTCAAAATATGTTTTGGTTTATTTTGTTTGAAACTAGACTCATTAAGGAGTCTAAGCATAAAATTTTATCTTATAATCATTTTTGTACGATTTATAATGATTTTCCAAATACTGAACAGAGGATTTTAGAGCCATTCTGACTCTATCTCACACAACTTTGAAAATCTCATTATCGGCAACCCCTTTACTTACACGATTTCTTTTATACGAAACTAGACGCGTCAAGCTTTAATTACATAATTTATCCAGATTTTAACTCAACTCCCACAAATTATGGTAATTTTTCCAAAACACGCTACTGCTGCTGTCCCTAGTGGATTTATACAATTTACTCTGTAAAGTTCTCATTCACATATTTAAAACATAATATCATATATGCCGTCATTTAGAAAGGTCATTGATCTTAACGTATATACATAATTCATATTCATCCCGTTTTAAAACTTAAGACTTACAAAGGAATCAAACTCAAATACTTAAGAACTTACCTTAAATGTCGTCGGACAACTACGAATCGACTATTCCATTTGTTTCGCTTTTCCCTTTTCCGAGTTAAGTTCCTTTCGCTCTTGAGCTAGGTAAAATAAATTGGTTTGTTTAATTACTTAACTAATTTATTTAGATTCAAACATTGATAATTTTTCTTAATAAGAAACATACGACAACTCATTAACAACCATTCATTCACATCTTTATTCTTGATTACAATCGGCCATTATAACATATACAAATGCATATTAACCACTTTGACCGATTGTCCATAAACCACTAATTCATATACATAAATTTTACAACTCAACTCATCCTTCTCCACATTATTTACCTTAATTCACATTTGGAAATCATAGAACACATACTAACGATTTAACGTTACAATTCAAATTTTCACACACCAATAAACACATTCAGCAAAACTTCATTTCAATTTACTTTACTAAATTATTTCTTGGCACCTTTATCATATTTTCACAATCGGCAAAACCATGTTACCAATCTAATACATCAAAATTTACTTATCCAAGACTACATTCAGCATATATATATTCACATAAACACAATAGCCGATCGTTATTTATCATCTAATTCGACTTTCAATAACCTCAAATTATAAACAATATTCAATTCCCTAATTAAGATATCAATTGACAACTTCACAAACAAAGATTAACAAGCTTAGTGCTCATCTAATAACCATTTATAATTTAAAACTTCAAAAGTTCAAAATCTAACATTTTACTCACATGGCCGAATACATGCTTTGCCTCAACTAAGGAAATTTATACACTCACAACTCCATCAATTCATTAACATTACACTCATTCGGCCATTATACAAGCAAATTTAACATCTAAACAACACCTTCCAAAAGCTATCAAATTATCACAATTTAAGAAATTGCCGAATGCACATATGTTCAATAATTCATGAATTTAAACCATGGGTTAACTATACAATACACTTATCAATTTAATTTCATAAACAATTACATAAAAATCACATTAACATACCTTTGATTTATGAAATAACTATGGCCGAATTCCTTGGCTTCTTCTTCTCTTTTTTCTTTCACTAGTTACGGCAATGGGGAAAAGAAAGATGAACATACCTTGTTTCTATCACTCTTTCCTTCTTTTAATTATTCTTTCTTTCATAATATAAAGCCATTAACTATTATCATGCTAAAATAAAATGCATATAATATCTATCAACCATCATTATGGCCGGCCACTAAATTAAAAGTGGTCCATTTGACATGCAAGTCCCTCATGTCAATAACTCATGCATTATTTGGCCACTTTAAATTTCACATATCACATTTTCAAGTCTTATCACATGGGTCCTTTCTTATAAATTAACACCTAATTGATAAAATCAAGGCACGAAATATTCACACATACAAATTCCACATACAATAAGCACAGAATATAACATCTAATTATTTTTGTGACTCGGTTTTGGGGTTCCCAAAACCACTTTCGACTAGGGTCAAATTAGGGGTGTCACAACTCTCCCCCCCTTTAGGGATTTTCGTCCTCGAAAATTTCTACTGATGCATAGTTTAGGATAACGTCCTCTTATTGAATTATATCCATATAAACATTAGCTCATCGATAGCAATTGTAATTCATTACTAATTTCGCATCGATCTATAAAATCATTTTCTTATCTTAAAACAAATACATAAACATTTCTACAAGTATGCGCATATATCTCATTTTCTTGATTTCATAAGCAATAATCACTTAATTTAATTCACAAATGCATTTCAAACACATATTAAGCACATATTAACATGTATAATTCACATCATCAACCCACATATTTGTAACCCACATTTTCATTCATGTATAAGCTGTAACCTGACCGAAAGTACACATATACTCAAACATCCCAATAAATATCCTTTATAACTCCAACATATCTCACTATTCAACTTAACCTATTTCCAACAGAAAATCAACTTCCACATACCTGAACATTGAATTCATTTAGCACATTCAATCACCGTTAACGATACCCGTATACAATCGATTTGGCGTAAAGCCTCATATAGTATACCGGCATGGGATTTATTTTAGCACATAACTCATATATCCAAAATTATCACCATTCATCAGAATTTCTTACCAACTTTCAAATGTCGAAACTTAGACAAAATAATTTCTTGAACATGATTAACCCAATAGTGTTTATTCACAATAGCATATATAACTGCATATACCGAGAATCTCGTATTTATAATGTATATACATGTATCACATACCTTGTCAATTTAATGTCTCGAACTTATTTCATTACCAATTTAGCACAATGTTGTATAATCTCCGATTCTAATTGGTTCACCAGTCTTTAGTCCGTTTAACGAATTTTCTCTTTAGGTCTTACTTGCTATTACAAATCAGTGCCATCGTCTCACACGAGGTCATACATGAAACACACTTCGCATACACAATGCCCACTAACTGATTTCGCACACATAGCGCTCGATTAAAGAACTCGCACACCTAGTGCCTCAACTACTGATCTGGCACACATAGTGCTCGGTTGGAGAACTTGCACACACAGTGCCTCATAATTCTAGCATGAATGCCTTCGAGGTTTAACCCGGATATATAACTAGCACGAATGCTCTTCGAAACTTAGCCCGGATATATCACTAGCACGAATGCTCTTCGGAACTTAGCCCGGATATATAACTAGCACGAATGCTCTTCGGAACTTAGCCCGGATATATCACTAGCACGAATGCTCTTCGGAACTTAGCCCGGATATATCACTAGCACGAATGCTTTTCGGAACTTAGCCGGGATATATCACTAGCACGAATGCTCTTCGGAACTTAGCCCGGATATATCACTAGCACGAATGCTCTTCGGAACTTAGCCCGGATATATCACTAGCACGAATGCTATTCGGAACTTAGCCCGGATATATCACTAGCACAAATGCTCTTCGGAACTTAGCCCGGATATATCACTAGCACGAATGCTCTTCGGAACTTAGTCCGGATATATAACTCTCAATTCTCATGTACGTATACATATATAACAATACACATTAGTATATCATTTACATTACTTGAATACAAACACAACATGCTTATCGACCATTCAACTTTCAGTTCCATAGCCACATACAAAGATCACATTTATATTCGTACACTCTTTCAAAATTGCATCACTTATACCCTTATAATTCAATCCAAATCAAAATTCAAACACGAGTACATGATACGTACCTGATTAACTTAATAATTTAAGCATATCCAAGTGAAGTTATATCGCAAATTCTCATAGTCAGAAGCTTGCTACAGCTCGATCGGGATCAAAATTCATTACATTACAACAAACACATTTTAATAGTAAAAAATCATCACACTATCATTTTATCACTTTATGGCATGTATAAATAGACTCACGCGTGCTACGTTAGTCCTAGAATCGACTAAACCGTAGCTCTGATACCAATAAAATTGTAATACCCCTATCCCGTGTCCGTCGCCGGAATAGGTAAAGGGGCATTACCGGACTTGAAACTCATATCAGAACAGTAAATTTTTTTTTTGAAATAAGGAGCATTCCTTTAGGTAAATACTAAAGACAGCCAGGAATACAATTTAAACTTCTATAAGTACACATTTAAAGATGCCATTTTCGCATGGCTTATATACATTAACCAAAATATTCTTCGGCCACTGGCCTATTCTTTACATGCCATAAAATAATTTCAAACGTAACAGTAACAAGCAGTGGATAATGATAGTGTGACTAATTGCTGACGATCCCCGAATCTGTAGCTTCCAAATGAGATCTATAAAACAGAGGAAACAAAGTAAACGGAGTAAGCATTACAATGCTTAGTAAGTTTTAAGCAGTGTCAACAGATAACAATCAAATTATAACATAGTTGTTCGTATTTTTATTTCACTCTTCCTTCGGCAATACCATCCCTCTACCGAATATGCACATCCCATCATATATAATAGGCAGATAAACTTTCACATAAAGGTGAGCTCATGTGACATAGATATATTGTATAATTTCACATAACCCCTCACACTGATTCGATGTCACATAATCATAGGAATAGTCTCATAGATTGCTCACGTATAAACTTGGAGTACATACCTGTTTAACCTTTTGCATTGAATATATTTATAAGCAATTCTTATTGCGAAGTCTTATAGCTTTAAACTCTACTCGGATTATCGGCGAGACCTTTAGCTCAGATGAAATCTCCACACGAAGTCAGCGGGTCTTAACCCAGACATAGTCACCACATATGGTCATCTGGTCTTTAATCCCAGGTTTACATCATAGAGTTTCATGCATATTTATTCAAATGTTACAACATTCACATCGACTATCATATTTGTAATTCATTTACCTTATCAAATATCTAATAAAACACACCCTCCGCCGTATTGTCATTTGGCCACAATATATATATACACATCTCATACATATCTCACATTAGCCATTTGGCTTTACCACATATCCATCTCATACACGTTTCGCATTAGCCATTCGGCTTTACCTCATATCTATCTCATACACATTTCGCATTAGCCATTCGGCCTTACCACATATATACATGTTCACATTCATCACATTGGCCATTCTGCCTTATCTCATATATGCATGTTCACATTCATCACATTGGCCATTCGGCCTTATCACACATACGCATGTTCACATTCATCACATTGGCCATTCAGCCTTATCACACATACGCATGTTCACATTCATCACATTGGCCATTCGGCCTTATCCCGCATATATATACAGGTTCACATTCATCACATTTGCCATTCGGCCCTATCTCATATATACACATTCGCATTCATCACATAAAATCCTAAATCAAAATATAAATTTTCATGTATTCACATCACAATTATCCAAATATACTTCACATACCACATATACTTTCATGTATACACTTTGTCTTGGCTGAATCTACATCTATCATTTCCGATGAATAATTCAATTTCAAGCCATACTATCATTTCATATTCGAATACTTATAAACTTACAATTTCACAAATTTTAATATCAAAGATCCATCTAACACTCATATATCATTTTATAACATCACAATTTAGAATTCACGTATGGGTTTAATCAATAGCTTATGAGCAACTAAAACAAGTTTTATCCATGTTTACAACATGACCACAATTTCTCTACAAGCTGTTTTCCTGAGCAACAGTCGTTAAATTATTTGTAAGTAGGGCTACCAAATTCCAAATTATGTACCGTTAATTTTCCCTGAAAAAAGACTCGTATATCCTCTATCTACAAAATTTTCAGAATTTTTGGTTTGGCCAATCAATACCAGATTTTTCTTAAAGTTTCCCCTATTTTACTGCTTGACTATTCTGACTACTCTTCACTAAGAATTTAATTTCTCATTGTACAGAATTCAAAATATGTTTTCGTTTATTTTGTTTGAAACTAGACTCATTAAGGAGTCTAAGCATAAAATTTTATCTTACAATCATTTTTGTACGATTTATAATGATTTTCCAAATACTGAACAGAGGATTTCGGAGCCATTCTGACTCTATCTCACACAACTTTGAAAATCCCATTATCGGCAACCCCTTTACTTACACGATTTCTTTTATACGAAACTAGACGCGTCAAGCTTTAATTACATAATTTATCCAGATTTTAACTCAACTCCCACAATTTATGGTAATTTTTCCAAAACACGCTACTGCTGCTGTCCCTAGCAGATTTATACAATTTACTCTGTAAAGTTCTCATTCACATATTTAAAACATAATATCATATATGCCGTCATTTAGAAAAGTCATTGACCTTAACGTATATACATAATTCATATTCATCTCGTTTTAAAACTTAAGACTTACAAAGGAATCAAACTCAAATACTTAAGAACCTACCTTAAATGTCGTCGGACAACTACGAATCGACTATTCCATTTTTTTTCGCTTTTCCCTTTTCCGAGTTAAGTTCCTTTCGCTCTTGAGCTAGGTAAAATAAATTGTTTTGTTTAATTACTTAATTAATTTATTTAGATTCAAACATTGATAATTTTTCTTAATAAGAAACATACGACAACTCATTAACAACCATTCATTCACATCTTTATTCTTGATTACAATCGGCCATTATAACATATACAAATGCATATTAACCACTTTGACCAATTGTCCATTAACCACTAATTCATATACATAAATTTTACAACTCAACTCATCCTTCTCCACATTATTTACCTTAATTCACATTCGGAAATCATAGAACACATACTAACGATTTAACGTTACAATTCAAATTTTCACACACCAATAAACACATTCAGCAAAACTTCATTTCAATTTACTTTACTAAATTATTTCTTGGCACCTTTATCACATTTTCACAATCGGCAAAACCATGTTACCAATCTAATACATCAAAATTTACTTATCCAAGACTACATTCAGCATATATATATTCACATAAACACAATAGCCGATCGTTATTTATCATCTAATTTGACTTTCAATAACCTCAAATTATAAACAATATTCAATTCCCTAATTAAGATATCAATTGACAACTTCACAAACAAAGATTAACAAGCTTAGTGCTCATCTAATAACCATTTATAATTTAAAACTTCAAAAGTTCAAAATCTAACATTTTACTCACATGGCCGAATACATGCTTTGCCTCAACTAAGGAAATTTATACACTCACAACTCCATCAATTCATTAACATTACACTCATTCGGCCATCATACAAGCAAATTTAACATCTAAACAACACCTTCCAAAAGCTATCAAATTATCACAATTTAAGAAATTGCCGAATGCACATATGTTCAATAATTCATGAATTTAAACCATGGGTTAACTATACAATACACTTATCAATTTAATTTCATAAACAATTACATAAAAATCACATTAACATACCTTTGATTTATGAAATAACCATGGCCGAATGCCTTGGCTTCTTCTTCTCTTTTTTCTTTCACTAGTTACGGCAACAGGGAAAAGAAAGATGAACATACCTTGTTTCTATCACTCTTTCCTTCTTTTAATTATTCTTTCTTTCATAATATAAAGCCATTAACTATTATCATGCTAAAATAAAATGCATATAATATCTATCAACCATCATTATGGCCGGCCACTAAATTAAAAGTGGTCCATTTGACATGCAAGTCCCTCATGTCAATAACTCATGCATTATTTGGCCACTTTAAATTTCACCTATCACATTTTCAAGTCTTATCACATGGGTCCTTTCTTATAAATTAACACCTAATTGATAAAATCAAGGCACGAAATATTCACACATACAAATTCCACATACAATAAGCACAGAATATAACATCTAATTATTTTTGTGACTCGGTTTTGGGGTTCCCAAAACCACTTTCGACTAGGGTCAAATTAAGGGTGTCACAACTCTACTATGCTAATTCCTCAACATATATTGTCATATTCAAAATTAAAACAATTTATGCCATATCAATTCAATTGCATGTCATAAAGATATAGTTGCATTATTAACATAAACTTACCTCGGTAATCAAAATGTAGGTGACTAGTCGGTTTTAGTCCACTAGTTTTGCTTTTCCCCGGTCTAGGCCTAGATTTTGTAGCTCTTGATCTATAATGATAAAAATTCACAAATTTAATTACTCTATCGATCTAGGTACTCAACAATGCCCCTAGACTCTTACAAAATGACCATTTTACCCCTAGACCCAAAAATTAATTTTTATCACATTTTTTTATTAACCAAGCCTAGCCGAATACTTTTCATGCTAGAAGCAGCCTACAATTCTCATTATCTCACACATTTATCACCCATTTTACAACTTATGCAAAATGGTCCTTAGTTAGGGTTTCTATGAAAACTACTTCACAAAAGTTGTTTATTTCACAGCTATAACTCATATTCTTCCATAAAATTTTAGAAATCAACATGTCTACTATCATGGAAAAACCCTAGACTTTCAACTATTTTGCAAAATAGCCCCCTTTTTAGAAACCTTATGCTACAAGGACCTCAAAAGTACAAAAAATTCAAGAAAAACCAAATCACTTACTTGCAAAGGCTTTAAGTTGCTGAAAATTTTTCATGCTTCCATGGCCATTTTATTAGAGAAAAATTGGTGGAGAAGAAAGAGAGAGATGAAAAAAATGACAACTTTTACTATTTGTTTTATTTTATTCAATTTCAACACCTAATTTCACCAAATTTTGACTTTTGACCACCTTTGTCTCCTATGGCTGGCCATGCTATTCTAAAGGGTCTAATTGCCCTTTAAAGACCTCCAATTTAGGTTCTCTAGCTATTTGACACCCTTAGCTATCAAATAGGACTTTTGGACTTTATGCGATTTAGTCCTTTTTCACAATTAAGCATGAAATCACTAAAATTACTTCACCAAATTTTTCATGCACTAATATAAACATGTTATAACTTAAAATTAATAATAAAATACTTTCTCTGACTTCGAATTAGTGGTCCCAAAACCACTGTTTCGACTAGGCCTAAATTCAGGTTGTTACAGTTAAAATGGTGAAACTACATTTTTACTATCGTAAAAATTACAATTTAATGTTGGTCCCCCTAAAAATTTTTCTAGTTTCATCCCTAAGCACGTGACCATGAATTTTTATCTGCAAGGAAAGAGATTGAAAATGCTCGTGTTTCAAGGACAGTTCTAATGCTTCATGCATTTGTTCATTAGAATATTTCTAAGTTTGAGAGGTAAGTGTTTGACTTCTTATTTGTTTGGAACATAGCCCATGTTTATGTTAAATTGTCCATGGCTTTATGCAAATTATTTGCAGAAGTTATGAGATGATGGAACAACTACTCAAAGTTTACACATACAAAGGAGTAAAGCCCATATTTCATAAGCCAAAGATGAAAGGAATTTGTGCCTCAGAAGGATGGTTTATGAAACTCATGGAAGGTGTTGAATGTTTTTCGCTAACTCCCTCAAGTAGTGGTATATGCATATTTATATGATATGGATACTATTTATTGACATGACATGCTAGGTAGGTTTCATGCATATAAACACATATCCTATTCTAGACTCAACATATGTTTATACGGTCTTCTACATATGTAACCTCGCAAGAGAGCGAGCTCGACCTATGAAATTGGCCTACGAGCTCATCTCGTGAGCTCATTAGGATCCGACCCAAATCTAATCGAGTTTTGGGCTAACGATGGTAATTATCCTAATAATTTGGTCCCCATCTGGTTTAGAAAAGAGTCATAAAGTGACTCTGGTTGAAACCTGATTTGGCTAAAATAGGGGTTACATAAATGAAGCTTATCAAGTATGTTTTACAGTTCATTATATGCCATATAGCTTACCACGTGTAAAGAAAAAACAATACAGACAATACAATTGTTTGTAACTAATTATATTTTTTACCCTTAGGCATTTGAACTATTGAAGTGTGTGGGAAACCCCTTTTAAAATGGGGTTAATTGAATCCTAAAAATCATATTACCCTAATTCAAAATTTTGAAGAAAAGTCACAACCAAGAAAGATAACTTCAGAGGTAATCTTTCTAAATTTTTTTTTGCATTCTCAACTTTCTTTCTATTTTCACTGGTAAATCATGGCTAGAACCAGAGGTAGTGGTTGTCAAATCATGAGGAATCCTTCATAACATTAGGATACAAGGGACTTTGTGGAAGCCAAAGAGTATGTTTGCACAATAAAAGTAGAAGAGATGAATCGAATCCTAGTTGAGCGAGGGATTCAAATTCCCAATTTTACGTATGATTTTTCAATTCCTGAAAGATCACACCGATAAAGCAACACTAGTGACAATAGTTTCTTACTTCCATTACATGTGTTAAAAGCAGGTTTTCATTTGCCCCTACATCCCTTTTTTGCCATCTCCTTGATGATTATAGGATAGCTCCCGACCAATTATCTTGTTTTTCTTGGTGGTTGGCTCTAGCATATTTCACCAAATGTAGTCGACACAATGAAGTACTGTTAATCATTGTATTTGAAGGTTTATACCAACTAAAGGCTCATAACCGAGTAGGCTCAATAGGTTTGTTCTACTTCACTCCTCACAAAGGTGTGAAATCCATCGTCACCAATAAGTGTACCAATCTTTGTCTCAATCTTTGCAAATATTTATGGGTCAAATACAAGCTTAACAGTGGTTTTGATTTCCCGACTAAGTGGTCATTTCCAGACAAAAATATATACACGAGAAGGCAATATATAAAATTAGAAGAAGGCTGTGGACAGTATTATAGGCTTCGCCAGGGTGGTTTGCTTGATTTGGAAGAAATATTGACTATTAGAAATGTTTCTCAATATTGCCTATTAAACTTGAGTCCTAATGGATGGAGACAAGTTGATGCAGATGTTAGGGCAGACACAATTAATCTTGTTCTTGTACAGTTCACATGGCCTAATGAGGCAATTGATGAATTGGCTTTTATACTATATAAGCATAAGGATGAGCCTAGGAATTATTTTTATACTTTTTATAAACAAAAGCCTCGTTCATGGTCTTTACAACCTTTAACAAATACTAAGTGTGATATGAATTCCCTTATGCTAACTTTCGGTGATGATAAAAGAATTGCTGGTGATGCAGGCACAACTAAAGGTATTCAAGATAATTATGAGGAATCCACTAGCTTATCAAGAGAAATTAGCGAATACATGGACGTACGCTCACATATGAAAAGTGTGCAAAGTAGTCCTTCTGGTGTCACTACTAGAGATGACAATGCAAGTAGTAAAAAGAAACAAAAAACTATTGCCAGAGCTACTAACATTGTTCTAAGTAGCGAAAATGAAGGTAGTCCAAGAGCAGATCTCCGTCGAAAGAGAAGAGGAGTTCACACTGAAGTTCTTGATGATGTTAATCCTATCTCTATAGCTTTTACTGTAAGTTTTTCTCTTGGTACTTCCCCTATTAACTGCTCATTACCATCAAGAACAATTATCGATAATACTTTTGGAATTACTATTTATCATGGACCCCTGGTGGTTTTGTGAAATTCAATATTCCTAGTGGTGGTATAGGGACCTTATTCCCTTGGCACGAGCAACTTAATGCAAATAAGTTTCCCTTCAACCCTAGTGAAGTAGCAAAGTAATGATACTCTTTCTTACCTTAGGAAACAAAAAGGCTTTTCTATCTAGGTGAATCATCTGCAAACCAAGGAAACCTTCACTGCAAGGGTTTGCAGTCTTTTTGTAAGTGGTGTTAAATCAAGCTTGCATTGCTAGCTTGGGCCTTATTGAAGGTGTAACACCCCGAACCCGAGGCCGTCGCCGGAGTCGAACACGAGGTGTTAACAGACTTCAAACCACTTATTAAAATTTTTCCAGACAAGCTGTCAATCTGCGTACTAGTCTCTTTAAAAATCATATCTTGAGCTCTGGAACTCAAAATCCAGTTCCGTGAATTTTCCCTGAAACTAGACTCATATTCCCATCTACATATTTTTTTCTAGAATTTTTGGTTGGGCCAATTAGTACAGTTTATTAGTCAAAGTCTCCCATGTTACTGGGGTCGACTACACTGACCTTTGTGCATTACGACCTGGATATCTCCCTGTACAGAACTTCCATACTGATGCCGTTTGTTTCTATAGAAACTAGACTCAGAGAGGAATCTATACATATATGGTATGACTCCTAATTATCTCTGGTTAATTTATAATGAATTTCCAAAGTCGGAGCAGGGAATCCAGAAACCGTTCTGGCCCTGTCCCACGAGAACCTGATTATCTCTTAACATACTGTCCATATGATCCTTTCGTTACTTCTATATGAAAATAGACTCATCGAACTTCGATTACATAATTTATTCATCAATTAACTCCACTCCTACTATTTTTAGTGATTTTTCAATCTCATGTCACTGCTGCTGCCAGCATCTGTTACGAAAGCAACTATGCCCACTTCGTGTTTACTCCTTGATCTAACTAATAATTCATCATGCATATCACAAATTATGATCATGACTAACCATGCCAAAGGCTAATCATTGTCAAACTTCCCCCTACTACACTATTGCCATATCATGAATTTTAACACCAAAATAATCAACCATGACGTATGGCATAAAAAGGTCGAATTATCAAGATTTGCGACCTAACGTTATGAATCCAAACCCAACCGAACATTTATGCCATTTTCGCATGGCTAAAAGATTACATACCAAAGTTCAAACACAACATAATAGCCTATACATGCCGAAATGTTCTCCTAAGCCGACTAAGAAGAAAGTACCAAAACTTGCTAGCCGGTGTGATGACTTCGATGACGACCCGACCACGCAAAAAGAGACGAGTCCAAGAAACCTAGTATGGGTGACAAGGAAACACCGAGTGAGTTTATAACTCAGTAAGTCATAAGCAATACACTACCATCCATTAATAACATTATCACAAGAGGAAACAAAATGGAACGAGGCTAGTTACTCCATCCATACCGAACCATACCATAGTTCCTCCGACCTATCGGTTCAATCTCATACCAAATCATGCATTCACATTCCATATACTCATCAATAGAATATTCGAGGCATTTTCATAAATCATTTCATTTTCGTTACAATCATACAACTAAACGGCCTTTCACCCATTCCACGATAAATCTTATGTACGTGACTTCAAGTATATTTGTCACATAGGTTCAACTTACCAAGCTCAACTCCAACTATAAACATAGCACCTATTAGCCATGAACTCAAGATACTTACCCGATCCGCTGTCCGTGATCGACTCAATAGCGTCGCACACTTAGTGTCCATAATGATTCAAGAATATATATTAAGTCCGCACACTCAGTGCTATATAATCAACTCGCACACTTAGTGCTACATAATCAAACTCGCACACTTAGTGCTACATAGTCAACTCGCACACTTAGTGCTACATAGTCAAACTCGCACACTTAGTGCTACATAGTCAAACTCGCACACTTAGTGCTACATAGTCAATTCGCACACTTAGTGCTGCACAATTTAAACCCGCACACGTAGCGCCAATCTCATGGTCATAAATGTTTATACCCGCACATTTAGTGCCGAGATCAACAACTCAATACATCTCACCTCTTTTCTTTTCATTCAACACTTTCATCATCACATACGTACATGCATATATATATTTATTCATTCCATTCAGCATCATTACATAAACGTTATGACCATTTGAATTAATACCAACTATATGCTTAATGACTTACTTTATGTTGGGTAAAATAATTCCGAGTCGGCTACTCGATGACCTTCAATTTCCCCTTGTTGGACGCCTCTCCTTTAGGTTCTTGAGCTTAAATAATACAAATAAGAGTATTCAATATTTAACCCAATAACATGAATTTATTTATCACATTCGGCAATCACATATCATTAAATTTTCAAACCAAAATGTCATTATATGACCACATATACACATATCCATATACTTAAGCTCAATAATTATAATGTAATATCATGTACCCACTTTAAGTATATTGCCGAATATACTTAATCATACATACACCTAACCAAAACAATTTCCTAAAATCTTTATATCATTTATACACTAAGCCGAATACTCTCACCAAGTTCACCTATATTCTTCAACAATTCCTTCATTGATCAAACACATATTCGGCTAAAGAAATGGCAATTTTAGCAACCTTCGATTTAGTACTTAACTTTTACCACATATCAAATAACTCATTTCCTTACTCATGTGACCACGTATATTCGGTCATGCATACACACATAAAAATCAATTTGGAGACTCTATCAATCCAACATACATTCGGCACCTTCATCCACCATTCTACCAAGCATGTAATATTCAAACACAACCAAACTCACATTCGGCCCTAGCTCATAACAAGGTAGCCGATTCTTTTTATAGTTCAAACACTCCTCTATCATCATTCACCTAACTTTAACATGAAACAACAAAACTCACCATTTCTCATCCAAATAACATGAACAACAACCATTTCTTGAACACTTTCTCATGACCGATTGCTCATGTTACCAACAAGATTCAAGATTTGAACATGGGCTATTTAGAACTCAAGTCAATTACTAAAACATGCATGCATCTCAAGGACAACATCAAACATACCTTAGTCTAGCAAACCCCCATAGCCGATTTTCTCAAGCTTTTCCCCTTCCTTTCTTTCCTCTATTCGGCCAAAGATGTTCAAGAATGAACACTTTTTTTTTGTTTTCTTTCTTCAATTCACGGCAACAAGGGGGTATGGATGAGACCATATTATTTTTTTTTCATCACCATGCTCATTATTTTATTTTTCTTAACATACATCACTAGCATAACATGTTGGAGACATGTTTCCACCCATAGCATGGCCGGCCACTATGCTTTAGTTTGGCTAATTTGACATGCAAGGACAACACTTTCCCACTTTAATACTATTTGGTCCTTACTTATTTACCTATCATAATTTTCCAAGTCTTTCAACTAGATCCTTTCAAGCAAAATTCACATTCCTAATTAAAACATCAAATTTTTGTACAAGTACTATCACACATATAAGATATGCAAATAAAATTTTAACTAAATTTTATGACTCGGTTTTGTGGTCCCGAAACCACATTCCGACTAGGGTCGAATTAGGGCTGTTACAACTCTCCCCCACTTAAGAAATTTTCGTCCCCGAAAATCTTACCGGTAAATAGGTTTGGGTATCGTTCTTTCATCGAGCTCTCGGTTTCCCAAGTAGCTTCCTCGATCCCATGTTTGAGCCATAACACCTTCACTAACGGAACCCTTTTGTTTCGCAACTCCTTCACTTCACAAGCTAGGATACGTATCGGTTCTTCTTCATAACTCATATCGGCTTGAATTTCAACCTCTGATGGGTTAATTATATGCGATGGATCAGATCGATAGCGTCGAAGCATCGAAACATGAAAGACGTCGTGAATCTTTTCAAGCTCAGGGGGCAAAATCAATCTATACGCAACTGGCCCCACTCGTTCGGAGATTTCGTACGGCCCAATGAATCTCGGGCTCAACTTGCCCTTACGGCCAAACCTAAGTACCTTTTTCCAAGGCGAAACTTTAAGGAACACTTTATCCCCCACCTGATATTCAATGTCCTTTCGTTTCAGATCCGCATACGATTTCTGACGATCTGTGGCTGCCTTCAGACTTTCGCGGATTACCTTTACTTTCTGTTCGACATCTTTAATCAAATCAACTCCGAAAACTTTACTTTCACCGAGCTCGGTCCAAAACAATGGTGTACGGCATTTACGACCGTACAAAGCCTCGTAAGGTGCCATCTTAATACTTGATTGAAAACTATTGTTGTAAGCGAATTCAATCAAAGGTACATACCGTTCCCATGAACCACTAAACTCAAGGATGCAGCATCTCAGCATATCCTCGAGTATCTGAATTATCCGCTCGGATTGACCATCGGTTTGGGGATGAAAAGCGGTGCTAAAATGCAGCTTGGTACCCAAAGCTTCTTGCAATTTCTTCCAAAATCGCGAGGTGAATCTCGGATCTCTATCCGACACGATAGAAATAGGTACTCCATGTAATCTCACAATCTGAGAAACATACAATTCGGCTAGTTTATCCAATGAAAAATCCGTACATACAGGGATAAAGTGAGCCGACTTAGTCAGTCTATCGACAACAACCCAAATCGCATCTTTCTTACTCGTCGACAATGGTAACCCAGATACAAAATCCATCGTGACTCGATCCCATTTCCATTCAGGTATCATGATTGGCTGAAGTAATCCCGAAGGCACTTGATGTTCCGCTTTCACTTGTTGACATATTAAACACCTTAAAACAAATTCCGAAATGTCTCGTTTCATGCCCGGCCACCAAAATTGACGTTTCAGATCGTTGTACATTTTAGTACTACCCGGGTGGATAGACATTCGGCCACTATGAGCCTCATTCAAAATCATTGAAATAAGTTCCGAATTCCTTGGAACACACAAACGACTTCTGAACCTCAAACAATCATCATCATCCATTTGAAACTCCGATTCCTTGTTCGGAACACACTCAGCCCGTTTTGCAACCAATTCATCATCAACTTTCTAGGCTTCACGAATTTGATGAATCAATAATGGTTTGGCTTTTAATTCAGCTACTAACACATTTTCGGGTAGAACAGACAAGTACACATTCATCGCTCGTAAAGCAAACAATGATTTTCGGATTAAGGCGTCCGCAACCACATTAGCCTTTCCCGGGTGGTAATCAATGACAAGTTCGTAATCTTTCAACAATTCAAGCCAACGTCTTTGTCGCAGATTCAAGTCTCGCTGAGTCATCAAATATTTGAGACTTTTGTGATCCGAAAATACATGGCACTTCTCACCAAATAAATAATGTCGCCATATTTTTAAAGCAAATACGATGGCAGCTAGTTCGAGGTCGTGGGTCGGATAATTTCTCTCGTGTGGCTTCAATTGTCTCGACGCATAGGCCACAACTCGACCTTCTTGCATCAACACGCAACCCAACCCAAGTAGGGATGCGTCATTATAAATGACAAACTCTTTGCCTGATTCGGGTTGCACTAAAATTGGTGCTTCAGTCAAATGAGTTTTCAGTTGATCGAAACTTTTCTGACATTTCTCCGTCCATTCGAACTTAACATCCTTTTGAAGTAGCTTCGTCATTGGTGTGGCTATCATCGAGAAGCCTTTGACAAATCGTCGGTAATAACCGGCGAGCCCTAGGAAGCTCCGAACTTCGGTAACATTTCTCGGAGGCTTCCAGTTAAGTATGGCTAAAATTTTGCTCGGGTCAACTCGAATACCCGATGCGGATACCACATGACCCAAGAAGCTAACCTCTCTTAACCAGAACTCACACTTACTGAACTTAGCATATAACTGCTTATCCCGCAAAATTTGCAACACTAGCCTCAGATGCTCAGTATGTTCGGTCTCATCTCTTGAATAGACCAAGATGTCATCAATGAACACAACTACGAACCAATCCAAATATGGTCTGAAGATCCGATTCATCAAATCCATAAACACCGCAGGGGCATTAGTGAGCCCAAACGGCATCACTAAGAACTCATAGTGACCGTACCTCGTTCTGAAAGCAGTTTTGGGTACGTCCGAATCTCGAATCTGCAACTGATAATAGCCCGATCTCAAATCTATTTTTGAGAACACTGAGGCTCCCTTCAGTTGGTCGAACAAATCATCGATGCGTGGCAACGGATATTTGTTCTTTATCGTCACTTTATTCAGTTGACGATAGTCAATGCACAACCTCATGGTTCCGTCCTTCTTTTTCACGAACAATACTGGTGCACCCCAAGGTGAGAAACTTGGTCGAGCAAAACCTCTATCCGTCAATTCTTGCAACTGAGATTTTAACTCTTTTAAGTCGGTTGGTGCCATACGATACGGAGCTATCGAAATCGGCGTAGTCCCAGGTACAAGCTCAATACCAAACTCTACCTCCCGAACAGGTGGTAAACCCGGTAATTCTTCAGGAAAAACATCCGGGTATTCACAAACCACCCGCACAGATTCGGGTTTCTTTTCTAATTCTTTATCATCAAGTACATACGCAAGGTATGCTTCGCACCCTTTTCTTACATATTTCTGGGCCAACATTGCTGATATTACAGCTGGCAACCCCTCCAAATCCGTAGACTCAACTCGGATTACCTCGTTATTTTGCGCACCTCAAATCAATAGTCTTGCTTTTGCAATTCACAACCGCATCATGCGCGGTCAGCCAATCCAAACCAAGAATAACATCAAATTCATCAAACGGCAAAAGCATCAAGTCCGCCGGAAAACAAGAACCTCGAATTACTAGGGGACATCTCTTACACACTTTGTCGACAAGCACGTAACGACCCAAGGGATTTGACACCCGAATTACGAACTCAGTAGACTCAACAGGTAGAGTCTTACTGGATGCTAAGGTTTCACATACATATGAATGAGTAGAGCCAGGGTCAATCAATGCAATCACATTAGTATCAAAGAGAGTGAAGGTACCAGTGATGACGTCAGGGGAGGATGCCTCCTCTCGTGCGCTAATGGCATATGCTCTAGCAGGAGTACGGTTCTCGACTCGAACAGCCGTATCAGAGGTCCCTCTCTGACTACCACCCCTACCTCCTAAAATTCTCGGTGGTCTACCTCTAGTTGTCACTCCACTAGGTCTTGCACCTTGAATCTTATTCTTCTCATCAAGCTCCGTGCAATCTCTAATGAAGTGGTCCTTCGAACCGCATCCGTAACAGGCCCTGTTAATAGACTTACCCCAACATTCACCTATGTGTCGTCTTCCACATTGGGGACATTCAGGTTTCTCTAGACGATTATTGCCCACACTAGTTACCGAAGTAGCTCGGGAGTCCGTCGATGGTCTTGCTCTGATGGAAATTCTCGCAGTCGTCCTCGACTTATTAGTGTCCTCCCTGAACTTCTTTACGGCTGAGAACGGAGCTTTACCCGTCGATCTTTTACGATAGTCTCTAGCTTCAAATTCAGCCTTCTTCTTCTCCTTTCCAAGTTCTTCCGCCTTGCAGGCTCGTTCGACTAGTGTTACGAATTCTTTTATTTCCAAAATACCCATTAGTAGCTTTAAATCTTCATTCAATCCTTCTTCGAATCTTTTGCACATAGCAACCTCATCAGCTACACACTCCCGGGCATACCTACTGATTCTTACGAATTCATGTTCGTATTCAGATACTGTCATACGGCCTTGCTTGAGTTCCAAGAATTCCTTACGCTTTTGATCAATGAACCGTTGACTAATATATTTCTTTCGAAATTCCGTCTGAAAGAAGTCCCAAGTTACTCGTTCGTTTGGGACTATGGAAATCAGGGTCCTCCACCAATAGTAGGCTGAGTCCCGCAACAAGGATATAGCACACTTTAGACATTCATCGGGTGTGCATGACAGTTCATCAAACACCCGAATGGTGTTATCAAGCCAGAACTCGGCCCTTTCAGCATCATCAGTAACTATGGCCCTAAACTCCTCAGCCCCGCGCTTCCTAATCAAGTCTACAGGTGGCTTACTCAGCCTCACAGGATCAGTAACTGATGGCATTACTGGCTCCGGGGGTGGATGATTCAAATTCGGGAATTGTTGGACAGCCGGATTGGTTCGGGCATACTGCGCGACCCACTCATTCATCATGGTAAAGAAGGCTTGTTTAGCCCCCTCACCTTGATTATTCGCAGATGACTGAGGTTCAACAGGCGGCGTCCCTTGTGCAGGAGCAGCCGCTACGCTCTCAACGTCATCCGCTAAGGTTCCTTCTACACCGGGGTCCATTTACTAATCAAAACAAAAACATTTTAACCGTCAGAAGTCATCACACATTTAAACATTAACATTAAGGCATGTATAGCTAGACTCACACGCGCTATGGTAGTCCTAGAACCGGCTAAACCATAGCTCTGATACCAATCAAATGTAACACCCCGAACCCGAGGCCGTCGCCGGAGTCGAACACGAGGTGTTAACAGACTTCAAACCACTTATTAAAATTTTTCCAGACAAGCTGTCAATCTGCGTACTAGTCTCTTTAAAAATCATATCTTGAGCTCTGGAACTCAAAATCCAGTTCCGTGAATTTTCCCTGAAACTAGACTCATATTTCCATCTACATATTTTTTTCTAGAATTTTTGGTTGGGTCAATTAGTACATTTTATTAGTCAAAGTCTCCCATGTTACTGGGGTCGACTACACTGACCTTTGCGCATTACGACCTGGATATCTCCCTGTACAGAACTTCCATACTGATGCTGTTTGTTTCTATAGAAACTAGACTCAGAGAAGAATCTATACATATATGGTATGACTCCTAATTATCTCAGGTTAATTTATAATGAATTTCCAAAGTCGGAGCAGGGAATCCAGAAACCGTTCTGGCCCTGTCGCACGAGAACCTGATTATCTCTTAACATACTATCCATATGATCCTTTCGTTACTTCTATATGAGAATAGACTCATCGAACTTCGATTACATAATTTATTCATCAATTAATTCCACTCCTACTATTTTTAGTGATTTTTCAATCTCATGTCACTGCTGCTGCCAGCATCTGTTACGAAAGCAACTATGCCCACTTCGTGTTTACTCATTGATCTAACTAATAATTCATCATGCATATCACAAATTATGATCATGACTAACCATGCCAAAGGCTAATCATTGTCAAACTTCCCCCTACTACACTATTGCCATATCATGAATTTTAACACCAAAATAATCAACCATGACGTATGGCATAAAAAGGTCGAATTATCAAGATTTGCGACCTAACGTTATGAATCCAAACCCAACCGAACATTTATGCCATTTTCGCATGGCTAAAAGATTACATACCAAAGTTCAAACACAACATAATAGCCTATACATGCCGAAATGTTCTCCTAAGCCGACTAAGAAGAAAGTACCAAAACTTGCTAGCCGGTGTGATGACTTCGATGACGACCCGACCACGCAAAAAGAGACGAGTCCAAGAAACCTAGTATGGGTGACAAGGAAACACCGAGTGAGTTTATAACTCAGTAAGTCATAAGCAATACACTACCATCCATTAATAACATTATCACAAGAGGAAAAAAATGGAACGAGGCTAGTTACTCCATCCATACCGAACCATACCATAGTTCCTCCGACCTATCGGTTCAATCTCATACCAAATCATGCATTCACATTCCATATACTCATCAATAGAATATTCGAGGCATTTTCATAAATCATTTCATTTTCGTTACAATCATACAACTAAACGGCCTTTCACCCATTCCACGATAAATCTTATGTACGTGACTTCAAGTATATTTGTCACATAGGTTCAACTTACCAAGCTCAACTCCAACTATAAACATAGCACCTATTAGCCATGAACTCAAGATACTTACCCGATCCGCTGTCCGTGATCGACTCAATAGCGTCGCACACTTAGTGTCCATAATGATTCAAGAATATATATTAAGTCCGCACACTCAGTGCTATATAATCAACTCGCACACTTAGTGCTACATAATCAAACTCGCACACTTAGTGCTACATAGTCAACTCGCACACTTAGTGCTACATAGTCAAACTCGCACACTTAGTGCTACATAGTCAAACTCGCACACTTAGTGCTACATAGTCAATTCGCACACTTAGTGCTGCACAATTTAAACCCGCACACGTGGCGCCAATCTCATGGTCATAAATGTTTATACCCGCACATTTAGTGCCGAGATCAACAACTCAATACATCTCACCTCTTTCTTTTCATTCAACACTTTCATCATCACATACGTACATGCATATATATATTTATTCATTCCATTCAGCATCATTACATAAACGTTATGACCATTTGAATTAATACCAACTATATGCTTAATGACTTACTTTATGTTGGGTAAAATAATTCCGAGTCGGCTACTCGATGACCTTCGATTTCCCCTTGTTGGACGCCTCTCCTTTAGGTTCTTGAGCTTAAATAATACAAATAAGAGTATTCAATATTTAACCCAATAACATGAATTTATTTATCACATTCGGCAATCACATATCATTAAATTTTCAAACCAAAATGTCATTATATGACCACATATACACATATCCATATACTTAAGCTCAATAATTATAATGTAATATCATGTACCCACTTTAAGTATATTGTCGAATATACTTAATCATACATACACCTAACCAAAACAATTTCCTAAAATCTTTATATCATTTATACACTAAGCCGAATACTCTCACCAAGTTCACCTATATTCTTCAACAATTCCTTCATTGATCAAACACATATTCGGCTAAAGAAATGGCAATTTTAGCAACCTTCGATTTAGTACTTAACTTTTACCACATATCAAATAACTCATTTCCTTACTCATGTGACCACGTATATTCGGTCATGCATACACACATAAAAATCAATTTGGAGACTCTATCAATCCAACATACATTCGGCACCTTCATCCACCATTCTACCAAGCATGTAATATTCAAACACAACCAAACTCACATTCGGCCCTAGCTCATAACAAGGTAGCCGATTCTTTTTATAGTTCAAACACTCCTCTATCATCATTCACCTAACTTTAACATGAAACAACAAAACTCACCATTTCTCATCCAAATAACATGAACAACAACCATTTCTTGAACACTTTCTCATGACCGATTGCTCATGTTACCAACAAGATTCAAGATTTGAACATGGGCTATTTAGAACTCAAGTCAATTACTAAAACATGCATGCATCTCAAGGACAATATCAAACATACCTTAGTCTAGCAAACCCCCATAGCCGATTTTCTCAAGCTTTTCCCCTTCCTTTCTTTCCTCTATTCGGCCAAAGATGTTCAAGAATGAACACTTTTTTTTTTGTTTTCTTTCTTCAATTCACGGCAACAAGGGGGTATGGATGAGACCATATTATTTTTTTTTCATCACCATGCTCATTATTTTATTTTTCTTAACATACATCACTAGCATAACATGTTGGAGACATGTTTCCACCCATAGCATGGCCGGCCACTATGCTTTAGTTTGGCTAATTTGACATGCAAGGACAACACTTTCCCACTTCAATACTATTTGGTCCTTACTTATTTACCTATCATAATTTTCCAAGTCTTTCAACTAGATCATTTCAAGCAAAATTCACATTCCTAATTAAAACATCAAATTTTTGTACAAGTACTATCACACATATAAGATATGCAAATAAAATTTTAACTAAATTTTATGACTCGGTTTTGTGGTCCCGAAACCACATTCCGACTAGGGTCGAATTAGGGCTGTTACAGAAGGTATCAACAAGAAAGAAACTAGAAAGAGGGAGAAAAAAATATATATTTGTTCACTATGGGAGCACTGGCATAGACACACAAACATTATGCTACTTTGGCTAAAGAGAATAGGAGATTGTCAGAAGAAAACCAAAGGCTGGGAGAACAACTTGCTATTACTGAAAAAGATGTGGAGAAATTACATAGAGTGATTGTTGGTGAGCGAGCGGATAAACTAGCAATGGAAGCTAGTTTAAGAAAGATGGATGAAGACTGTAAAATTGTGGTGGCTGACTTAAAGAAGAGCCATAAAGAAACTTTGGAGAAATACAAGAAGGAAATTAGTAGAGCCTATAGAAATAATCGCCAGATTTGAAGGTTAATTTTTTGTTACTTGCTCACATAGTTGGCGGCCCTTTTGATGATCAAAGAGTAAATTTCGATGCTTTTAACGAGCTAAGTGGTAGTCATCTAGATTTCGACATCTATTTTCTCTCTAGAATAGCTTGGGAGGAATTTGCAATAGAATGAAAAAACTCACCAATTTTTTTCCTCGCTGGTGATCCTATCGAGACAAGCTCTACTTCTAAAGATCCCACTGGTGCTAGTGTTACTCTCGTAAACAAAGGAGAAGGCAATGAATGAAGGCGCATGATGAGGAAGAAGATGAAATGTTAGCTGGCCTTTTAGGAACAAATAGTAATTCATGATTTGATTGTTCTTTGTTGTATTTTGCTTGTTTCCTTTGAATAAGAAATGAAAATCTTAGTTTGATTCTCGTTAATGTAGTGATGTGTTTAGCTGTTGATTTATTTTAAACTGTTGCATAGTCATATTACTAACATAAATACACTAAGTAACAAATGTTACCGAGATGATTAACTTTAAGAAAATCATTCATAACTTTGAACCCGTTATACTTGGGTTATAATTTTAGATAATTGAATCCTTAGCTAAATAAATGTATGTTAAGAAACTATTTAAGAGTTGTGTTCTTAAAGCAGCGAATTCAAATAAACTTAGGTTGTGATTTTAAATCAGCTAACCTTTATCACATTAGCTGTGAACGAGGGTCAGTGAGCTATTTTAGGAGTTGCAATCTCAAATCAGCTAACTCAAAGAAACTTAGGTTGCGATCTTAAATCAACTAACCTTTATAATATCAGCTGTGAGCATAGGTCATTGAGCTATTTTAAGAGTTACGATCTTAAATCAGCTAACTTAAAGAAGCTTAGGTTGCGATATCAAATTAGCTAACTTTTATAATATCAGCTGTGAATGTAGGTTAGCGAGATGTTTTAGGAGTTGCAATCTCAAATCAGCTAACTCAAAGAAACTTAGGTTGTGGTCTTAAATAAACTAACCTTTATAATATCAACTGTAAATGTAGGTTATTGAGCTATTTTAGGAGTTGCAATCTTAAATCAGCTAACTCAAAGAAACATAGGTTGTGATATTAAATTAACTAACCTTTATAATATCAGTTGTGAATATAGGTCATCAAGTTGTTTAGGAGTTGCGATCTTAAATCAACTAACTCAAAGAAACTTAGATTGCGATATTAAATTAGCTAACCTTTATCATATTATCACTTGTAAATTATACTTATTTATTGAAGAAAAGAATTTGTTCATATATAATACTTATTCAAATGGTGGGCATTCCAAGTTCGTGGTAGAATAGGACCCTTCATTTTTGCTAACTTGTAGGCTCCATAACCTATTTTTTTTATCACCATGTATGGCCCTTCCTAGCTTGGAGCCATCTTTCCTTGCTGCGCTGTTAGAAAACTAGCTTCAATATTTCTGAAAACAAGATCACTCACTTGAAACTGCTTGTTTTTCACTTTAGAATTATAGCGAGCTGCTTGTTGAATTTACACAGTAGCCTTAACTTTTGCTATTTCTCTAACTTTATCAACAAGATCTAGGCTGAGTCTCATAGCCTCTTGGTTAGGACTTTCATCACATGTAACGTTCTATGCGAACACATAAATATCTCAACAGGAATCACTGCCTCCGCTCCATACACAAGTGAGAACGCAGTATCCCTAGTCGCCATGTGAGGCGAGGTTCAGAAGGCCCAAATAATTCTTAACAGTTTCTCTAATGAAGCACATTTGGCATCATTAGCCTTCTTTTTTAGAGTTGTTAGAATTTTCCTATTTATAGCTTTTACTTGACCATTTGTTTGGGGAGTATTGACAGAACTTTGGGCCAGAGCAATTTGTAAATCCCTAAAAAAAATATTAAATTTCCCTTGGAATTATGTTCCATTATATGTTATGATTAGGTGAGGGATGCCAAATCTACATAAAATAGACTTTCAAAAAAAGGATTCCATTTGTTTTTCTGTAATTATAGCTAAGGCTTCAACTTCTATCCATTTAGTAAAATAATCTACAACCACCACTATGAACTTCTTTTGCGCTGTAGCTATTGGAAATGGGCTCAGAATATTGATTCCCCAAGTTGCGAATGGCCAAAGGACCAACATAATTTGCAAAGGCTTTGCTGGTAATCGTGGTAGTCATTGTACTTGAGCATGTCTCTGACAAGAATCGCAAGTGCGAAACATATGATATGTATCATTTTGCACTGTTGGCCAGTAGTATCCCTACCTAACAATTTTTTGGGAAAGGAATCTGCCACCCAAATGGTTGCCACAAATTTCTTCACGAATCTCCCTCATCACATAGTCAGCCTCTGGGGGTGTTAAACATCGTAACAATGGTTGGGAATATCCCTTTCTATAGAGTACACCCTATAAAAGGGTATACCTAATAGTTTCACAATAAAGCAAATTGTTTTAATCAACCAAAAATAGAATAATTCACTAACTAATAGGCATTAGTCAACTAGCATCGGGATAATTTACTAATTAATAAATATTCAAGATATAAATAATAACGTCATGCCTCGTAGCCTTACATTGTAATTTGGCGAGCTCTTTCTTGTCAAGATGATTTTCCTCACCTTGCAATGTTTGGATAATGAGAGTTATCCACATTTCTTCTTGATCCAAACTAAAAAATTACGGTATGTCCTAGCTCTGGTGATAACACTAGAAAGAACATAGGTTTTTCCCTTTACTTATTGGTTAAATTGTTCCCATTTAGTTATCCTTAGCATACATTTTAGTATTTTTAGTTTAGTAAATTGTATTTTATAACTTAGTGAATCCTAGATTATTTTATCCTTAATTTTGCTATCTTTTTGCAGTAATGTCGCTGCATGAGTTAATTCCAAATTGCGCCCCATAATTGTCGCCGCACCTGAAAATTGTCTGGATAAGAACTAAAATTATGTGAGCTGTCCAATCTGGTATAACAAACTTGTACGTACAAGGACATAATAATTTTGAGGAAAGGACACCTGTACTGTGGGAGGAGGACATAAAAGGTGGACGTGAGAAGAAAAAGTGAGCTTTTTTTGGATCATCATCTTCATCATCCTACCTTAAAGCTTACAGCCATGGCAGCTTAAGCCTCTCAAGGGTGAGCCAACGTGAAAACCAAAGGCAGACTAGCTTCTGACGAGGAGACCTAAGTGCGAGATAAGAAGGAATAGAGAGATTCAGTCGAGTTATCTAGGAATAGTATTCTCCACTTGATTCTTTCTTGTTTATTTCTAAATGCTAGTGATTATTCTCTGTTTTCTGTTTGTATTGAAGTACACATGAATTCTTGGTTAAATGTTATCTTATTCAGTCTTGCTTTTATTTTTTAATTTTGAGATTTGAATGTTTTTAACATGGAAGTGTTATTGCAGTCACTGAAACTAGAAAGTACAGTGACAGTTTGAGCCAACAAGCATTACAACGGAAGTTGAGTGAGGATCAGAGGAATTTAGTCCACTTGTTCTTAATAGTGCCATGTTGCCATCATCGAAAGGTGAGGTTAATGTGTATGTTTAAGTCTCAGATTAAATAGAGGAGTGACACTGGGTAAGATATACATTGAATTTTATTACCTCAAAAATCACCTATCTTTTTATATCTTGTGAGCACTTAGTATTATGCTGAAGATTCGTGTTGGGGATCCCAATTTATCATTATCATATCGTATTTTATTGGTTTCCTGTTATTGCACCAACAATTGTCCTAACAATTTATCTTGTTTATATCTAGTTATTACACCGACATTAATAGACAAAAGACTACCATCCCAGTGGATCGATATCTGATAGACTCACATCTTTCTACTATACTTGCATTGACTGTGTATGCTTGCACATTATTGTTGTGACGTTAAACAATCGATCAAGTTTTTGGCGCCGTTATCAGGGATGGCGATTGTTTGATGTTTATTTTTGTTTTTATGTGTTTTTGCACTTTATTTTCCTTATATAATATTTAGTATTCATTAACAAGTTTTTCTTTGTTGCTAATTCTTTAACTTCAATTTAGGTGTTTTATGACCCAAAGATTTTCTTACCGATTTTGATCCAAAACTTAAAAGGAGTGTTCGGAGTAGACTTTGAGAACAAAGAAATATGGCTCTACCAGGGAACAACACAACCATACCCCCGATGCAACAGCGAAATGTTAATAACCCATTGTTGCCGCAAGATGCTCACATACAAAATATGACTATACAAGATTTTGTAGTACCTGTCTTGGATGATTTACAATCAGGAGTTGTCAGGCCAGCAATCCAAGCTAGGAATTTTGAACTTAAGCCAGTAATGTTTCAAATGCTAAATTTTAATGGACAATATGCTGGACTGCCACACGAAGATGCGAGAGAACATATTAAATCATTTTTATTGATCTATGCTTCTTTTAATCAACAAAGCATTCCTGATGATGCCTTGAAGATGCAATTATTTCCTTATTCCTTACAGGGAAGAGCCTTTAGTTGGTTTTTTGGACTACCTGCTGGATCAATTAGTTCTTGGGATGCACTAGCTACACAGTTTGTTTTGTGATTTAACTCGCCGAAAATGAATGCTCGTCTTTGGAATGATATCACTGCTTATCATCAGCTGGATGATAAAAATCTTCACACCACATAAGAACGTTACAAATCTTTACTTTGATGTTGTCCCATGCACGACATTCAACTAGAAACACAGATTGAGATTGTTTATAATGGGCTGAATTCACATACAAGGAATCTTGTCGATGCATCAGCCAATAGACCTCTGCTAGATTGTATTTATAATGATGCTGTGAGAATTCTTGAGAGAATTGATTAGAATGATTATTAATACCCTATCTCTAGAGCTACACAACCAAAAACTACTCCATGAGTTATAGAATTGGATGCAATAACCGCACTAAGTGCTCAAGTTTCTTCTCTCACAAACATAATTGAAAATATGCAAGGGACTAATGGCATTGCACCTACACAAGTTGCTCAGCAAGTTGATGTTCCTACTTTTTGCTGTGACATTTGTAGTGATAACCATAGTTTTGAAGATTGTCCACAACATGTAGAGAATGGCTATTATATTAGTAACATTCACAACAATTCTTATGGTAATTCTTACAACAACTTTGCACGCAACCAACCATTTTGGGGAACTCAGAATTTTGGACAAAATGCTGCGACATTCAGATATGGGAATACATCTGCTCAGGGAAATTATAATCCCAGATAAGGAAATTACAATCAACAATAGTAGAACTACAATCAGCACACTCAGATACATCCACAACAAGGCCAGACACATCCATACCAAAATCTAATGTAGCCACAACACTCTTTAATACAAATCAACATGTTCAAGGACATCGACAGCAACCACACACTCAAGCTTCTACTTTTGACCTGTTAGCAACTCTTGAGGCGTTAATGTGAGAGCATATTACTCACGCGGAAGCTATCGTACAAGGGAATTCATCTTCCGTTCGAGCATTAGAGGCACAATTAGGACAACTTGCTTCAAATCTGAATACTTGACCACCAGGCTCATTACCTAGTGACACGAAAAATCCTAGTCCGAGGGGGAAAAAACATTGTAAGGCTATCACTCTTAGGAGTGGTAAACAAACTGGCAAACCGTTTATCGACTCTACTGTAGCACCTCAAGATACAGATGGAGTGATCATTGGTAGGAAGGTTGAATCTGAAGAATTTTTTGTTACATCAGATAAAAAAGTTCCACACATTATCACTCATATGCCTTATGTTCGACCTTCAAAACTATCGACGCAATCAAAGGTGTCAACATAAGTAGATATATCTCTACCTTTACCCTTCCTACAAAGATTCAAGAAGAATAAGCATTAAAAGAGTATCAGCAGTTCCTGGACACACTAAAGCAACTGCAAATTAACATTCCTTTAGTAGATACTCTGGTACAAATTTTGGATTATGGGGAATTTATAAAAGACCTCTTGTACAAGAAGAAGAAGCTCATTGATATTGAAACTATTGCACTCACAAAAGGTTGTAGTGTTGTTTTGACAAACAAGTTGCCTTTTAAATTGAAATATCCTAGGAGCTTTGCCATCCCATGTTCAATTGGCAATCATTATTTGGGTAAGGCTTTATGCGACTTGAGAGCTAGCATTAACCTAATGCCACTATCTACCTTCAAAAAGTTAGGAATTGGTTACATGAAATCTATTGTAGTGACATTACAACTAGCTGATCGATCCTTGGATCAACCTGAAGGGGATATAAAAAATTTCTTAATTCATGTAGACAAATTCATTTTTCCGGCTAATTTCATCATACTTGAAAGCGAGGCAGACAATGAGGTTCCTAGAATATTAGGACGACCATTTTTAGCCATCAACTGAACTCTAATTGATGTTATAAGGGTGAACTAACCATGCGACTTAATGATGGGCAAGTCACCTTTAGTTTTTTTTAAATCTGTTCAATGCAAGGACAAAGAAGAATGACATACTGTTGATGTGCTAGATAATCTAATTGAGGAAGAATTCAATGACCAAAGCATAATACTTTCTAAAGAGTTTGTAGTGACATCTGATGCCGAACTCTTAGACGATTGTGACAGCATGGTTGAAGCTAATAATCTTAAACCCAAGCATGGATGGCGATTGAATCCTTAGACCTAGCCAATGAAACAACAACAAATTTCAAACTATCTATTGAAGAAGCTCCTTTTTCTGGAATTGAAACCACTACCTCCTCATATTAAATATGTCTTTCTAGGTGACCACAATACTCTCCCAGTTATTGTCTCCACAACACTGGATGTAACTCAAGAAGAGAAATTGGTCCATATTCTCAAGCAATGCAAATAAGCTAACGCTTGGAGTATTGCCAATATTCAAGGCATTATTCCTTTCTTTTGCATGCACAAGATCAAGTTGGAAGATGAAGGTAAGTAATCGATTGACCAGAAAAGAAGATTAAATGAGAAGATGAAGAAAGTTGTAAAGAAGGAAATCATAAAATGGCTTGATGCTGGAATTATTTACCCGATTTCTGATAGCAATTGGGTAAGTCCAGTACAATACGTGCCTAAAAAGAATGGCATCACTGTACTTCGCAACGATAAGGACAAATTACTTGCTACATGCATTCTTATGGGATGGAAGTTTGTATGGATTATCGTAAATTGAATGCGGCCACAAAGAAGGATCACTTCCCGTTTCCTTTCATTGACTGAATACTGGATCGGCTTGTTGGAAAGGCCTTTATTACTTTTTAGACGGCTATTCTGGATAAAATCAAATTTCTATTGCATTGAAGGATCAAGAGAAAACAACCTTCACCTGCCCTTTTGGTACTTTTACTTTTCACCGTATGCCTTTCAGTCTTTGCAATGCATCAACTACATTTCAAAGACGCATCATGGTAATATTATCAAATATGATGAAAGAATCTTTAGAGGTGTTTATGGATGATTCTCAGCCCATGGGAATGATTTTTATCATTCCGCTGACAATTTGGATAAAGTACTGAAGCGATGTGAGTACACACATCTTGTCCTGAATTGGGAAAAAGGTCATTTCATGGCAACTGAAGGCATTGTGTTAGGATACCACATCTCTAGTCAAGGCATTCAAGTAGACAAAGCTAAGGTGGAAATCATTGAGAAATTACCTCCAGTAACAAACATGAGTGGTATTCGCAGTTTTCTTGGACATGCGGTGTAACACCCCACACCCGTGCCCCACGTTGGGTCAGAATATGAGGCATTACCTAACTTAAACTTATGCATATAGACATTTTCATAACACCAAAACATGGTTAAATTAAAACTTTTTCAATTTTATTTATAAGCTCCTTAATAAGAGACTACTAAGCCCAAAACATCCATTAGAACCCATTCAGAAACAATCTAAGTCCTTTAAAGTACTCTAAAAATAACTCTTAACATAGGGGCACACGCCCATATGGGAGGGGCAACACGCCCGTGTAACAATTCAACATGGTCGTGCTATTGGCCCTTATGGCTCACACGGCCTAAGCAATTCATGGACACGCCCGTGTCTTATACCCGTGTGGAATTAATTTTAAATGTACACCCACAGGGGTTTTCACACGGCCTGGAACACGCCCGTGTCTCTGGCTCGTGTCCTTCACACCGCCATGACACGCCCGTGTCCTAGCCCGTGTGCAAAAACTTGGACATTCTATTTCTGACGTCAGCAATCCTTAAGGGCCACACGGCCAAGGCACACGCTCGTGTGCTAGGCCTTGCCCTTCACACAATTGAGACACGCGGCCGTGTCTCTGTCTGTGTGTTTACTACCATGCATACTAACTTACAATTCTTACGCTCAGGGGACGCACAGCCATATCACACACCAATGTGGTGAACCGTGTGGACAAAATAAGACTATTTACCAAGCCTTTTTGTCACCCTTACTTATGCAACCTGCACAAAAATCACTCTATACTAACATAAAGGTACATCACATAGCCAAAATAACCAAAATGGATAACATTTCATTTATGCAATTTACTCATCCATGAAAAATCATCTTCTATTTATAAATCAAAATGAGTATTGACCATCATCCATGGCTTTTTACAAAATGAGTATCATATTCATCATATTAGCTATCACATTATGGCTAACTAAAAAAACACTAAGCCAATACTCGAGTCCCTATGCATGCCAGAAAACACAACAATAAAACTAGCTATACCAAGGTCTTGAGTGACAGTGTGATTGAAGCTTTTGATGTCACTAGATCATCGATGCTAGCTTGGTGGCACTAAGCATGAGAGCTTAGTAAGTGCATATATGCAAATAAAGTGTAATTATAAGAAAATCATATTCATCCAATGGTAGTTTGTCATGCTTAAAAGATATAAATCACTTAACGTCTCTATCATACTCTTCTTTTCATTCATGTATACTTAATACACCTAGTTTGTAACATCCCAAAATAGAGCCTAGTTGGAACAGTGGTTTCGGGACCACAAATCCAACGTTGAAATATTTATTGTATGATTATTATAAGGTCTAGAATATGAGTATATGCATGTGTTAAAGTTTCATGAAGAAATTCTATGAGTAAGGTGTCAAATTGGAAATTAAGGACCAAATTGAATAAAGTGAAAAACTTGGATTATAAAAGAAAATTGTATGAAATTGCTTTAGATTATTAATTAGAATTATTTAAAGAGCAATTTACCTAATTTCTAAGATTTTGGCCAAAAATGGGCATTGTATGGATAAAATTTGAAAGAAAGGGCTTAAGGGCATTTTGGTCATTTGGTTAATTAATGAAATAAAATGGGAAAATAAGCTAAAACTCAGCTCATCTTCTCCACCTTCCTGCCAAAATTTAAGAGCCACCATAGCTAGGGTTTCTTCACTTTTCAAGCTCAATAGTAAGTGCTCCCAAGCCCCATTTTTAATGTTCTTCGTATTTTTAAAATCCCGGTAACTTACACTCTCCATTTCTACCCATATTTTGAGCTAGAGTTCATGTATGTAAAGTGGCCCATGTGTGACATGTTTATTCTTTGATGATTTATGGAGGAATATGAAAGTTGGATGTGTGTTAAACATCTTTTTCTGGATAATTTCATGAAAAAACCCTAAAAGGACCCTTTTGCAAAAGGTGTAAAATATGTGGTAGAAATGTGAAATAATGGAGAAATATGGGCTACCATAAGAGGAAAGAACATTCGGGTAGGCTTGGGTAATGTAGAAAATTCATACATTTCATCATACAAGCCGAGGGACTAAATCGTAAATAATGTGAAATGTTAGGGGCAAAACGATCATTTTATCTGGGGGTGAAATTTAGACTCGAAAAGAATAATATGAGGCATTAATGATTCATTTTTATTGTTATAGACCCCGAGGAACAAATTTCGGAGGTTGATCAAGGAAAACAAAAGGTTTCAGAATAATCGAGACGCAAAACCAAAACGGATACCAGGTAAGTTCGAATAACTTTAAGTAAACTATTAATATGCCTAGTTACATGTGTTATGAATGTATGATAATTGGTTATAATGATGGCATGAAAATCCATGAAGTATGTTAATAATAATGAAATGATAATAAATGTCCCGATTGAAGTCAAAAGGGAAACTTGATGGATAAACCATGGCTTACATGACCTGAGATCCTGCATGTGTTGCAGAAAAGGATTTAGCCCAGACGGGTAATCCGTTGATCTCAAATATAGGAAGGATCTAGCCCGGACGGGTGTTCTTTGAGTGATCGAGCCTCCCGAAGAATATGTGTACATTGTGGATTTAGCCCGGACAGGTAATATGACTAGGGTCTAAATTTTTCCTGGACTGGTAATTCAGATCCGAGCTCATTACAGGTGTTTGTCACTGCATGGGATTTAACCTAGACTGGTAATCCCGACATCACCTATGAGTTTACATTGCGGAGGATTTAGCCTGGATTGGTAATCCCACCGTATGGTGTGAGGTTTACGGGAGTGCATACTTGAGATGATCACTCTTATGACTTGACGGTAAATGGATAATCCATCGAGACTTCCGAGAAACTCAACGGGATTAACATGAGATATAAAAATGAAAATGTTGAATGATGAGCTCATCTAAGACAAATTACATGGTGCATTGTTATGAGACTAACTTATTGACTGAGTGCATGTGGTAGGGAAACTATTTCATGCTTGTTGGTTTTATTGCCTAATATGGGTGCTTGCTAAATAATCGGTAAGTTTACTTTCTATTTATTCGGGCTTACTAAGCATGTAAATACTTACCCCTCTCTTTTTCCTGTCTTACAGAGCTCGTGGACTCGCAAGTATTGGGACACGGCTTGATAGTCAACACACTATTATCTTGTCTAGCTTTGGTATATAGATACTCTTATTTTGTTCAATGGCATGTATAGGCCTTTTGTTATTTTGTTATATGTGTCATTTGATTAGCCAATATGAAGGCTTATAAAAGTATACATATTCACTTGTATATGGCCATGGAAATTGACTCGTGTTGGTGTAGGTTATGACCTACCAAATTGTGCATGTTATGTGATGATTAAATATGGTGTATTACAATTAGTCATATGTAGCATGACCAAATCACATGGGGTGGTTAGGTCATAATTTTGGCAATGAGTTAAGATAACGGGCCAATCTTAATTGAGTTACAAGTCATGGAAATCCTTAAGATAAAAAGGACAACCTAGAATGAGATGAGGTTTACATACAATGAGGTATATTAAGGTCATTTAAGAGTATAATTAGACCATGTTAAGTGTTATTGAAAACTATAAGTGGATATGTTATTAGAGGGTGACCTAAGGCTTGGAAAATAACCTAACAAGGTCCATAGGGGTGGACACATGGGCGTGTGTCTAGGCTGTGTGTGACACACGGATCGCCCCATGGAAGTGTGAAATGGCCGTGTGTCCCTTGCACCTAAAAATATTAAGTCAGAATGCATGGTAGTAAACACATAGGTTGAGACACAGCTGTGTGTCTCAACCATGTGGAGCGCACGGCCTAGCACACGGGCGTGTGTCTTGGCCATGTGCCCCTAAATACATGCTGACGTCATAAACAAAATGCTCGACTTTTTGGACACGAGAGACCACACGGGAGTGTCTAGGCAGTGTGAAGGACACAAGCCAGGGACACGAGCGTGTGTTTGGCTGTGTGAAAACCCCTGTAGGTTCGAAATAGAAAATAAATTCAATTAATTCCACACGGGTAGGGGACACGGGCATGTCCCAAAGTACACGGGCGTGTGCATTGCCTCTACACGAGCGTGTGAGGCTTAACTTAGAAATTTTTTCAAGAATTCTTAGGTCCTCAGTTTAGTCTCGAACCTTTCTCAATGTATGTTTTGGGTCCCCTAGGCCCATAATAGGGACACTAAGATGTTGTTTGATTGGGTTCAAATTGGAACGAAATTTTATAACCCGTATGTATCGAAAATGTTCAAGAACATGTCTGGTAATGCCTCGTACTTGATCCCGATCTTGAGTACGAGTAAGGGGCGTTATATTTAGTGGTATCAGAGCTACGGTTTAGTCAGTTCTAGGACTACCGTAGAGTGTATCGAGTTTAGCTATACATGCCATTATACGAACGTGATAGTGTGATATCTCCTAACTCTTTAATTGTCTTTGAATATAGTAAATGTCTTCCAATCATGCACAAGATAAGTCCGAGGGAGTCGAGAGCCATGTTCCAGCTTCTGTACAATGAGCTATTTCTAGTAGTAGTAGAAGGCCTATGTCTGAAGGCCGAGAAGAGGCCAGAGCTACCTTCTTTTACATGATGGATGAATGGTTTGGGGATTATTTGAGGAATCGCCCCAACATACCATGACCTCCCTCGCCCCCTAACCGATTTGATGAGGAAGTGCCACAAGGTATGGCACCTGTAAGAGTTGGTAAAGCCCTGGTGGACAAGCTTAGAAAGTATGGGGCTGAAGAATTTAGAGCTAAGATTGATGATGATGCTGAACGAGCTGAATTCTGGCTCGAGAATACTACACTAGTGTTGAATGAATTATCGTGCACACCTGAGGAGTGTTTAAAGTGTGCTATATCTCTCCTAAAAGATACTGCATACCACTGGTGGAAGTCTGTATCTTCAGTGGTACCAAAGGAAAACATTACTTGGAAATTTTTCCAAGCGGAGTTTAAGAAGAAATACATCAGCCAAAGGTCCTTAGACTCGAAGCGAAAGGAGCTCCTGGAACTCAAACCAGGAAATAAGATTGTAGCAAAATACGAAAGGGAGTTTGTAAAGCTAAGTCAGTATGCGACTGAATGGGTTCAAACAGAGTCAGAAATGTGTAAACGCTTCGAGAAAGGTCTGAATGAGGAAATCAAGCTATTGATTGGGATTCTCGAGATACGAAAGTTTGCTGCATTAGCTGATCAAGCCAAGAAGGTCGAGGAACTCAATAATGAAAGGAAGCAAGCTAAGAGAGAAGCTCAAGTTGCAAACAAGAGATCTAGCGGTAAGATGCTCTCATTTCCCATAAAGAAATCAATGAGTCAACATGAACGCTCCACTTCATCGGTAAGATAGTCGTGTAGAGCGAGAGGCTCCAAACGACATAATCAAAAGTCTTCCTCCCTTATGGTGACTAGTGTGGGGAGTGTAGATGACCAAAAGCCAAAGTGTAAAAGCTGCAATAAATTTCACTTCAGAGAGTGCCAGATGAAGAGCAGTGTGTGCTATAGATATGGTTCTCTTGACCACTTCCTCAGAGTCTACCCAGAGCGAACCGATAAAGAGGTGGAAGTAGCCCCGAAATTGAGTGCTCCTATTCTACGAGGTAGACCTCCGAGATATCCTGGAAGTGCTAGTGGCAATTGGGTTATGGCCAAAGACACTGCAAAATTAGAGACTCGAGCCTCGGCAAGAACGTATGCAATAAGCGCTCGAGAGGAAGCCTTTGTCCCTAACGTCATCACGGGTACTTTTTCTCTTTTTAAATCTTGTGCTGTTGCCTTAATTGATCCGGGATCGACGCATTCATACATTTTCATGAGATTTGTGTCTAGTATGAATATATCCATTCAACCTACAGAATTTATAATCAGAGTGTCAAACCCATTAAGCAAATCATCTTGGTCGATAAAGTCTGTAAGAATTGTCTTTTGACGATTCAGGGTTATTATTTTCCGGGTAACCTTATGTTATTGTCATTTGATGAGTTTTGTAACACCCCTAGCCTGAGTCCGATCACCGGTTTAGGCTAAGAGGTATTATCGAGCTAAACATTTAATTTCTCATTCACATTAATTAACATAAACAGAGATCGAGCTGCATACATACTGATCTTTGAGTTATATATATGCCATTTTCATATGGCCAAAATATTTACAATTACAAAACATATTTTGCCAACAGTCTAACTTATACATGCCATATCGAGACCAAAATATAACTGTACCAACAAAATCGATAGTATGATGAACTGCTGACGATCTCCGAGTCGGTGGCCAAAATCAACAATCTATAAAACAGAAAAATAAGAAACAGAGTAAGCTTTCGAAGCTTAGTAAGTTTTAAGCATTTCATACCATTAAAGCTTGTCATTTAAATCGAAAATTGAGTATCACAAAATTCGTATTCTAATTGTCATTCACTTGGCCGAATATACACAAGTACACTAGTTATAAAACCTATTGGCCGAATATATATATATGAATACACAAGAAATTTCCAGCACATATTTCACTATACTATATGGCTTAAGCAATTACTTTAAGTCACATACTTTCATATGATGACATACCTTTAGCCCGTCCTTGAAGTGTTTACACATAATAGCCTTAGACGATACACATTCCCGAGCATATCTACTAAGTCTGACGAACTTTCGTTCATAATCGGTAACTGACATGGAACCCTGTTTAAGTTCAAGAAATTCTTTCCGTTTCTGATCGATGAACCTCTGACTGATATACTTTTTTCGGAATTCAGTTTGGAAGAACTCCCACGTCACCCGCTCTCTGGGTACAACAGAAACCAATGTATTCCACCAATAATAGGCAGAATCACGTAGCAAAGATATAATACATTTCAGACATTCATCGGGTGTGCAAGATAGTTCATCAAGTACTCGAATAGTGTTGTCCAACCAAAATTTAGCTTGCTCAGCATCATCACTGTCTGTAGCTTTAAATTTAGTAGCCCCGTGCTTTCGAATTCTATCAACCGGGGGCTTATTCAGCCTCATCTGATCAATTACCGGAGGTATCGTGGGTGCAGGGGGCGTATTTGTCGGAAGTGGGGGTTGTGGAGCAGTCGCATTAGTTCGAATGTATTAGTTGAACCAATCATTCATCACACTATAAAAAGCCTATCTGGCCTCATCGTTCTGATTGCTTGCGATAGGTTGAGAGTCCATCAGTGCTGTCCCATGCGCGGGAGCAGGCGCTACACTCTCTACGTCATCAGCTACCGCTCGATTGGGATAGGGATCCATTACTAAACGAAAACACATTTTTAACTGTCAGAATTCATCATACTATCGTATTAATACTATATGGCATGTATAGCTAGACTCAAACAATCTACGTTAGTCCTAGAATCGACTAAACTGTAGCTCTGATACCAATAAAATGTAACACCCCTAACCCGAGTCTGATCGCCGGTTTAGGCTAAGAGGTATTACCGAGCTAAACATTTAATTTCTCATTCACATTAATTAACATAAACAGAGATCGAGCTGCATACATACTGATCTTTGAGTTATATATATATGCCATTTTCATATGGCCAAAATATTTACAATTACAAAACATATTTTGCCAACAGTCTAACCTATACATGCCATATCGAGACCAAAATATAACTGTACCAACAAAATCGATAGTATGATGAACTGCTGACGATCCCCGAGTCGGTGGCCAAAATATACAATCTATAAAATAGAAAAATAAGAAACAGAGTAAGCTTTCGAAGCTTAGTAAGTTTTAAGCATTTCATACCATTAAAGCTTGTCATTTAAATCGAAAATTGAGTATCACAAAATTCGTATTCTAATTGTCATTCACTTGGCCGAATATATACAAGTACACTAGTTATAAAACCTATTGGCCGAATATATATATATGAATACACAAGAAATTTCCAACACATATTTCACTATACTATATGGCTTAAGCAATTACTTTAAGTCACATACTTTCATATGATGACATACCTTGACCGAATAAGTCATTGTCTTATTCTTAAATACCGAATTCATCCACACATATATATATCGTTATTTGATACTAATAATTTACTTTTTAATCAATTCACATATGAGTACATAATACGTGCCTTAACATGTAAAATATATATTACTTACTCGATGATGGATACCATGAATATTCAATGTCGTAATCTTACTTAACTTTCTGGCATCGGTCCTGTCAAGTCTTAGAACTCGAAACACATTTCTAACACGAGCCTACGGGTCTTTAACCTAGATTCCATTCTAGTAAGAAGCCTACGGGTCTTTAAACCCGGATACAATTCCAGCATATAGCCTGCGGGTCTTTAAACCCGGATACAACTCTAGCATATAGCCTGCGGGTCTTTAAACCCGGATACAATTCTAGCATATAGCCTGCGGGTCTTTAAACCCAGATACCATTCCATCACGAAGCCTGCGGGTCTTTAAGCCCGGATACACACATCAAATATCATACCTATTTAATCATTTACTAACACATCTTATGGAATATTTCACATTAGTAGCCATTTGCTACATTCGAACATAAGCTTCATATGAACACCATCATTTTCATTTTGGTTTAAAAATCATACATACATATCACATATACCTCTCACCAATCAAGCTTAAGCTGAATTGGTCATTCAACAATAGATCATGTACTTAGATTATTTACCACACAACTTAATTCAAATAGAACGAAAAAGATCAAAATTCATCTAGTATATATATATCAAGGCATCATTAATTTTATACTAAAGGCGATTACTCAAAACTTACCTCGGATATTTTGAACAGTTGCGGATAGGCTACTCGATTGCTTTCTCCTTTCCCCTACCGGATTTAGTTCCTCTTTGCTCTTGAGCTTTAATTTAAACAAATGAATTTGTTTAATTACTTACTCAACTTTAATTCTTTAATAGTCACATCTGACAATCATATAATTTCAATGCATATTATGTTTTATAAAACATGCCATGACTCGATTTCATGCTTATTTAATCTCTATCTAAATCGCATGCACAAACAAAGATTCACCAACTTATTATGCCACCTTATGTACGAATTCAACCATATATATACGAATATCAACTTATTGAACATTTATCACATTTCCACTTGCTATTATCAATAATACCGCACACACACACAAATACATTCATACTCATATGCATGCAATTCCATTAATGATTACTATATGACCCATTCATTTCTAACTATTCAACTCAACCTACATATTCAATTTTATAGGTAATGTCGAATGCCCAACTTAATCAAACTCAAAATTTAGTTTTCATCATTTTAATTAATTACTACTTATTCTTGAAAATTTCAAATACAAGGTAATTAGCACCTATACACTTAAACCGAACTAACAAGCACCTATAGACTTTGGTCGAATGCCATTAAACACAAGTCATCAAAGATCTTATTTTTAATCACCGTATATATTTAATTAGTAAAATGGATTGATTATACATATATACTAGCAAAACCGAACATAATAATTTTACCTATGCATAACGTTACAAACATTCCAATACTCATATTATTCAAAATCATACCCTAAAAAAAAGAATCATGAACAATGCCAAATCCTTAGATGTTTAAACATCTAATTTACTCAATTCAAAACACCTAAACGGCATTTCTTCAAGACATTAAGCAACTCCATGTTCGGCTATTACATATATGAGCATTAACAATTCATACTTTTAACAAGATCAACTTCTTTCATCAACAAATTCTTCATCAAAACTTAAAGGCAATAATCAAATTCCTTCTTTATCAACCATAACCGAATGTTCAATTCATCCATCAAAATTCAAAATTTTGGCATGGGCTAAGTAAGAAACATGATAATTAACCTAAAACAAGCTAGAATTTCAAAAATCTAACACAATTTACTAACTTTCCTTATGATTCAAATGGCCGAATGTCTTGCTCCTCCTTTTCTTTCTTTAGATTCGGCTAAGAAGAACAAAGATGAGACTTTGTTTTCTTCACCATTCTTTCCATTATTATTTTATTTTATTCATCTATATTATAAAGTATAAAGCCATTTAACTAATAATTAATACATATATTTAATATAAAAGCATCATCATGGCCGGCCACTATAAACAAAAATGGATATTTGACATGCAAGTCCAACCTTTTTATAACATGCATTAATAGACCACTTTTAAATTTACCTATCACATTTCATAATTATCTCACATAAGTCCTATTTAATAAATTTCACATACAAATGACAAAATTAAAGCATGAAACTTTCACACATGTATGTACACATACAATAAGCATAGAATATAACGGTTAATTATTTTTATAACTCTGTTTTGTAGTCCCGAAACCACTTTCCGACTAGGGTCAAATTAGGGCTGTCACAAGTTTGATGTAATACTTGGCATGGATTGGTTAGCCCTGCATGATGTAATTGTAAATTGTGGTGGCAAGTATATTAAATTGAAGTGCCCATATGGTAAGATTCTACGGGTTAATTCAAGAGAGTTGGATACTCTGCCAGTTGTAATCACAGCAATAGTTGCTCAAAGATATATGAGAAAAGGGTACAAAGGCTACCTTGCTTTTATACTGAACACTAAGGAAACAGAGTTGAAGATTGAGTCCGTACCAATAGTATGTGAATATCCAGACGTGTTCCCAGAAGAATTACCTGGACTACCTCCTGATAGAGAGATAGAGTTTGGTATTGAACTAGTGCCAAGAACAACTCCTATTTCCATTACTCCGTACAGGATGACACCAACCGAGTTGAAAGAGTTAAAAGCACAGTTGCAAGAACTGATGGATAAAGGTTTTGCAAGGCCGAACTTTTTGCCTTGGGGTGCTCTTGTATTGTTTGTAAAGAAGAAGGATGGTTCGATGAGGCTATGCATAGATTATCGGCAACTGAACAAGGTGACTATTAAGAATAAGTATCATTCGCCAAGAATCGATGATTTGTTCGACCAGTTGAGGGGAGCCACTGTGTTATCTAAGATAGACCTGAGATCCGGCTACTATCAGTTGCGAGTTAAGGAATCGGATGTGCCTAAAATAGCTTTCAGAACGAGGTATGGTCACTATGAATTCCTAGTCATGTCATTTGGTTTAACGAATGCACCGGCCATATTTATGGACCTAATGAATAGGATATTTCAGCCATACTTGGACAAGTTCGTCGTCGTGTTCATTGACGACATTTTGATTTATTCCAAGGATGAGATAGAGCATGCGGAGCATCTGGGAACTGTGTTGCAGACTTTACGGGAAAAACAATTGTATGCTAAGTTTAGCAAGAGTGAATTTTGGCTCCAAGAAGTAGGATTCTTGGGCCATATTGTTTCGGGTGATGGCACCTGAGTTGATACAAGTAAGATCTCTGCCATCGTTGAATGGAAACCACCTAAAAATGTAGTCAAGGTTAGAAGCTTTTTGGGCTTGGCCGATTATTTCTAAACATTTGTGAAAGGATTCTCCATGATAACGACTCCAATGATGAGGTTGCTATAGAAAGGCGTGAAGTTTGAATGGACAGAAAAGTGTCAGTAGAGTTTCGAAAAGTTGAAGACATTGCTGACTGAAGTTCCAATTTTAGTATTGCCTAAGACTAGAAAAGAGTTTGTGGTCTACAACGATGCGTCCTTAAATGGACTATGTTTTGTATTTATGCAAAATGGCAAGGTGATAGCCTATTCTTCGTGATAGTTGAAGCCACCCGAGAAGAATTATCCGATGCATGACTGAGAACTTGCCGCCATTGTTTTTGCCTTGAAAATCTAGAGGCATTACTTATATGGTGAGACTTGCCGTATATTCACAAGCCACAAGAGTTTGAAGTATTTGATGACTTAAAAAGAATTGAATCTGAGATAGCGAAGATGGTTAGAACTAATTAAAGATTACGAGCTGATCATCGATTATCACCCGGGAAAGGCGAATGTGGTCGATGACGCGTTAAGCAGAAAATCTTTGTTTGCACTAAGGGCCATGGACGCTCGATTGGCGCTGTTTAATGATGGTTCAGTTTTGGCAGAGCTAAGGGCTAGGTCGACATTTCTTCAGGAAATTTATGATGCTCAGACTAATGATAGTGTCCTGCAAGCTAAAAGAGCTCAATATGAGTCGGGCAATGAATCAGATTTTTAGATTAGTCTTGATGGATTCTTGATGTTTAGAGACAGAGTTTGCGTATCGAGAGATGATGAAATTATTCAAAAAATCTTGCAAGAGGCACATGATAGCTGTTTGTCTATTTATCCGGGAAGTATCAAGATGCATATTGATTTGAAGAAAATGTACTGGTGGGACGACATGAAAAGAGATATCTTCGAATTTGTATCGAAATACTTAATATGTTAGCAAGTCAAAGCTAAACATCAAGTACCTTCTAGTTTACTACACCCTGTGATGGTCCCCGAATGGAAGTGGGATAGAATCACTATGGACTTCGTGACAAGATTACCATTGACCCCAAAAAGAAATATGTTATATGGGTTGTGGTTGATAAGTTGACAAATTCGGCTCATTTTATTCCGGTAAAGACAGATTATTCACTTGACAAATTGGCCGATTTGTATATATTTGAAATTGTGAGATTACACGGGGTACCGTCACTGATTATTTCAAACAGAGACTCGAGATTCACTTAGAGATTCTGGAAGAAGTTACAAGAAGCCTTGGATACTAGGTTGAGTTTTAGTACAACTTTTCACCCACAGACTGATGGTCAATCTGAACGGATGATTCAGATTCTTGAGGATATGTTGCGATGTTGCATCCTTGAATTTCAGGGTAGCTAGGAAAAATACTTGCCATTGGTAGAGTTTGCCTACAACAACAATTTTCAAACGAGTTTGAAGATAGCGCCTTATGAGGCCTTGTATGGAAGAAATTACCGAACTCCATTGTATTGGACAGAACTCAAGGAGAGTCAGATTTACGGAGTTGATCTAATCAAGGAAACTGAAGAAAAGGTTAAAGTGATACGTGATTGCTTAAAAACGACATCGAATAGGAAAAAGTCATATGCTGATCTGAAAAGAAAAGAGATTGAGTTCCAAGTCAGAGATAAAGTATTTTTGAAAGTATCTCCATGGAAAAAAGGTATTGAGATTTGGCCGAAAAGGCAAACTGAGTCCTCAATTTTTCGGACCATACGAGATAACTGAAAGAGTTGGACTATTAGCCTATTGCTTGACATTGCCACCAGAACTGGAAAAGATTCATGATGTACTTCATGTATCTATGTTAAGGTGATATCGATCAGACCCCTCTCATGTGATTTCACTGACGGAGATCTAAATTAGACCGGACATGACCTATGGTGAAGAACCGGTAAAGATTCTGGCTTGTGAAGTTAAACAGCTAAGAAATAAAGATGTGGCTTTGGTAAAAGTCTTATGGCATCAACATGGTGTGGAAGAGGCTACATGGGAGCCAGAAGAAACCATGAGAAACCAATATCCGAACCTGTTTACTGGTAAGACTTTCAAGGACTAAAGTCTCTAAAAGGAGGGAGAAATGTAACATCCCAAAATAGGGCCTAGTCGGAACAGTGGTTTCGAGACCACAAATTTGACGTTGAAATATTTATTTCATGATTATTATGAGGTCAAGAATATGATTATATGCATGTGTTAAAGTTTCATGATGAAATTCTATGAGTAAGGTGTCCAATTAAAAATTAAGGACCAAATTGAATAAAGTGCAAAACTTGGATTCTAAAAGCAATTTGTATGAAATTGCTTTAGATTATTAATTAGAAGTCCTTAAAGAGAAAATTTTCCCAATTTCTAAGTTTTGGGCAAAAATGAGCATTGTATGGATAAAATTTGAAAGAAAGGGCTTAATGGCATTTTGGTCATTTGGCTAATTAATGAAATAAAATGGGAAAATAAGCTAAAACTCAGCTCATCTTCTCCAACTTCTTGCCAAAATTTGAGAGCCACCATAGCTAGGGTTTCTTCACTTTTCAAGCTCAATAGTAAGTGTTCCCAAGCCTCGTTTTTAATGTTCTTCGTATTTTTAAAATCCCGGTAACTTACTCTCTCCATTTCTACCCATATTTTGAGCTAGTGTTCATGTATGTAAAGTGACCCATGTGTGACATGTTTATTCTTTGATGATTTATGGAGGAATATGAAAGTTGGATGTGTGTTAAACATCTTTTTCTAGATGATTTTAATGAAAAACCCCTAAAAGGACCCTTTTGCAAAATGTGTAAACTATGTGGTCGAAATGTGAAATAATGGAAAAATGTGAGCTTCCATAAGAGGAAAGAACATTTGGCTAGGCTTGGGTAATGTAGAAAATTCATGCATTTCATCATACGAGCCTAGGGACTAAATCATAAATAATGTGAAAGGTTAGAGGCAAAACGATCATTTTATCTGGGGTGAAATTTAGACTCGAAAAGAATAATGTGAGGTATTAATGATTCATTTTTATTGTTATATACCCCGAGGAACAAATTCTGGAGGTCGATCAAGGAAAACGAAAGGTTTCAGAATAACCAAGACGTAAAACCGAAACGGATACCAGGTCAGTTCGAATAACTTTAAGTAAACTATTAATATGCCTAGTTACATGTGTTATGAATGTATGATAATTGGTTATAATGATGGCATGAAAATCCATGAAGTATGTTAATAATAATGAAATGATAATAAATGTCCCGGTTGAAGTGAAAATGGAAACTCTATGGATAAACCATGGCTTACATGACTTGAGATCCTGCATGTGTTGCAGAAAAGGATTTAGCCCGGATGGGTAATCCGTTGATCTCAAATATAGGAAGGATCTAGCCTGGACGGGTGCTCCTTGAGTGATCGAGCCTCCCGAAGAATATGTGTGCATTATGGATTTAGCCCGGATGGGTAATCCGACTAGGGTCTGAATTTAGCCTGGACTTGTAATTCAGATCCGAGCTCATTACGGGTGTTTGTCGCTGCATGGGATTTAGCCTGGACTGGTAATCCCGACATCACCCTATGAGTTTACATTGCAGGGGATTTAGCCTGGACTAGTAATCCAGCCATATGATGTGAGGTTCGCGGGAGTGCATACTTGAGATGATCGCTCTTATGACTTGACGGTAAATGGATAATCTATCGAGACTTCTGAGAAACTCAACAAGATTAACATGAGATATAAAAATGAAAATGTTGAATGATGAGCTCATCTAAGACAAATTACAAGGTGTATTGTTATGATACTAACTTGTTGATTAAGTGCATGTGGTAGGGTAACTATTTCATGCTTGTTGGTTTTATTGCCTAATATGGGTGCATGCTAATTGATCGGTAAGTTTACTTTCTAGTTATTCGGGCTTACTAAGCATGTAAATGCTTACCCCTCTCTTTTCCCTGTCTTACAGAGCTCGTAGACTTGCGAAGATTGGGAGACGGTTGGAGAGTCAACACACTATCATCTTGTCTAGCTTTGGTGTATAGATACTCTTATTTTGCTCAATGGCATGTATAGGCCTTTTGTTATTTTGTTATGTGTCAGTTGATTAGCCAATATGAAGGTCTGTGTGACTTGGGACACACCCGTGCAATCATTTGTGTCCAAGACTTGAGCATTCTGTTAAATTCACACGGCCAAGACACACGGGCCATGTTCATTTAACAGACTTACCATTTTAAATGCAGGGGACACACGACCATGCCACACGCCCACGGGTGTGGCTCGTGTCTCACACACTGCCTAGGCACACGCCTGTGTACCCAACTGTATAGACTCTATTAGGCTATTTTCCAAACCTATGGTCACTCCCTTTTTAACTCTTATACTTAATGAATATTAAAAACAAGGTAAAACATAATTATGCTCTCATAAATGATCTTTGCAAAAACTCATTTCATGGAAACCTCATATCATTGGTTCCATACATGCTAGGTTATTTCCCATCTTATATTTATGTGTTGTCATACCACTTTAATACATTCAAGATTGGCTCGTTCTTATGACTCATTGCCAATTGAAATTCAACCATCACACATGATTATAAACTTGCATGGAAATTTTGTAGGTCATAGCCTACTTCAAAACAAGCCGATCTCTATGGCCATAAATAAAAAGATAGATTTATCTTTACAAGCCTTCATTTGGCAAATCAAATGACACATATAACAAAATAATCAAAAGACCTACACATGCCATTGAACAATTTAGAAATGTCTTTATACCAAAGCTAGTCTATTTGATAGTATGCTGACTCTCCAACCGTCTTCCAATCTTTACGAGTCCTCGAGCTCTGTGAGAGACAGGGAAAAGAGAGGGGTAAGCATTTTCATGCTTAGTAAGCTCGAATAATCGGAAAGTAAACTTACCAAGTAATTAGCATGCAATCAAATTGGGTAATACATTCAATGAGCATAGGATGGCTTCCCTATCACTTACACTCAATCAATGAGCATAGGATGGCTTCCCTATCACTTACACTCAAAATACAAGTAACTAATGGATGGGTAAATTTTTAAACATGAACCCTAGCATGAAATATGGGTAGAAATAGAGAGAATAAGTTACCAGGATCTCAAAATTACAAAAAAAAACATTTAAAATGGGGTTTAAGAGCACTTACTAATGAGCTTGAAAAGCTTGGAAACCCTAGCTATGGTGTCTTAGGAATTTTGGCTGGACAAGGGAGAAGAATGGCTGATTTTTGCTTTCTTTTTCCCATTTTATTTCATTAATATGCCAAATGACCAAAATGCCCTTAAGCCATTTCTTGGAAATTTCATCCATGCAAGCCCATTTTTGTCTAAAAACTTAGAAATTGGGCAAATTGCTCCCCAAGACCTTCTATTTTATAATCTAAAGAAATTTCATGAAAATTGCTTCTAGAATCCAAGTTTTGCAATTTATTCAATTTAGTCCCTAATTTTCCAATTGGGCACTTACTCAAAGAATTCCTTCATGAAACTTTAACACATGCATATTCTCATATTCAAAGCATCGTAATAATCATAAAATAAATATTTTGATGTCGGATTTGTGGTCCCAAAACCACTATTCTAACTAAGCCCTATTTTGGGATGTTACATTTCTCCCCCATTAAGGACTTTCGTCCTCGAAAGTCTTACCAGTGAATAGATCGGATATTGGCTTCTCATGGTTTCTTCTGGTTCCTATGTAGCCTCTTCTACACCATGTCGATGCCATAAAACTTTTACTAGGGCCACATCTTTATTCCTCAGCTATTTAACCTCACGAACCAATATCTTAACTGGTTTATCTCCATAGGTCATGTCCGGTCGAATTTTAATCTCAGCCAACGAAGTCATGTGAGAGGGGTCTGATCGGTATCGCCTTAACATAGATACGTGGAACACATCGTGAATCTTTTCCAGTTCAGGTGGTAATGCCAAGCGATAGGCTAACGGTCTAACTCTTTCAATGATCTCGTACGGTCTTATAAATCGCGGACTCAGTTTGCCTTTCCGGCCAAATCTCAACACCTTTTTCCATGGAGACACTTTTAAGAATACTCTATCTCCAACTTGAAACTCAATTTCCTTTCTTTTCAAATCAGCATATGACTTTTGCCTATCCGATGCCGCTTTCAAACAGTCTCGTATTACTTTAACTTTCTCCTCAGTTTCTTTAATCAAATCAACTCTGTGAATCTGGTTTTCCTTAAGTTCTGTCCAGTACAATAGAATTCGACACTTCTTGCCATACAAGGCCTCATAAGGTGCCATCTTCAAACTCGTCTAAAAACTGTTTTTGTAGGCAAATTCTACTAGCGGCAAATATTTTTCCCAACTACCCTAAAATTCAAGGATGCAACATCGTAACATATCCTCAAGAATCTGAATCATCCGCTTAGACTGACCATCTGTCTGAGGATGAAAAGTTGTACTAAAGCTTAGCTTCGTACCCAAGGCTTCTTGTAATTTCTTTCAAAATCTCGAAGTGAACCTCGGGTTTCTGTCGGAAATAATCGATAGTGGTAGCCCATGCAATCTTACAATCTCAGAAATGTACAAGTTGACCAATCTATTGAGGGAGTAATCTGTCCTCATTGGAATAAAATAAGCCGACTTCGTCAACTTATCTACTACGACCCATATGACATCTTTCTTCTTTAGAGTCAATTGCAATCCTATCACGAAATCCATAGTAACTCTGTCCCACCTCCATTTGGGGACCATCACAGGCTGTAGCAAACCTGAAGACACTTGATGTTCAGCTTTAACTTGCTGACATACTAGGCATTTCGATACAAATTCAGAAATATCTCTTTTCATACCGTTCCACCAGTACATTTTCTTCAAATCGTTATACATCTTGGTACTTCCTGGGTGAATTGACAAACGGCTGTTATGTGCTTCTTGCAAAATTTTTCGAATAAGTTTATTGTTTTTGGGTACACAAACCCTATCTCTGAACATCAAACATCCATCAGAACCAATCCAAAAATCCGATTCAATATCTGAATCACATTGAGTTCTTTTAGCTTGCAAGTCATCATCATTAGTTTGAGCATCATAGATTTCCTGAAGGAATTTTGACCTAGCCTCTAGCTCAGCCAAGACTGAACCATCATCAACCAATGCTAAATGAGCATCCATGGCTCTTAATGTAAACAAGGATTTTTTGCTCAATGCGTCAGCGACCACATTCGCCTTTCCCGGGTGATAGTCAATAATCAGTTCATAATCCTTGATTAACTCTAGCCACCTCCGCTGCCTCAAATTTAATTCTTTTTGAGTCATCAAATACTTCAAACTCTTGTGGTCAGTAAATATGCGGCAAGTCTCACCATATAAATAATGCCTCCAAATTTTCAAAGAAAAAATGATGGCGGCAAGTTTTAGGTCGTATGTAGGATAGTTCTTCTCATGCGGCTTCAACTGTCATGAAGCATAGCTATTACTTTGCCATCTTGCATAAGTACACAACCCAGTCCAGTAGAGGATGCGTCATTGTAGACTACAAATTATTTTCCCGACTCAGGCAATACTAAAACAGAAGCTTCAGTTAACAGTGTCTTTAACTTCTCAAAACTTTATTGACACCTTTCTGTCCATTCAAACTTAATGTTTTTCTATAACAATCTCGTCATCAGAGTTGCTATCATGGAGATTCCTTTCACAAATCTTCGTTAAGCCCAAAAAGCTTCTAACCTCAGTTACATTTTTAAGTGGTTTCCATTCGACGATAGCAGAAATCTTGCTGGGATTGACTCGGATGCCTTCACCCGAAACAATATGACCTAAAAATCCAACTTCTTGAAAACTCACTCTTGCTAAACTTAGCATACAGCTGCCTTTCCCGCAAATTCTGCAACACAATTCTCAAGTGCTTTGCATGTTCTAACTCATCTTTGGAATAAATCAAGATGTCGTCAATGAACACAACGACAAACTTGTCCAAATATAGCCATAAGATCCTATTCATTAGATCCATAAATACGGCCGGTGCATTCGTTAACCCAAATAGCATGACGAGAAATTCATAATGGCCGTACCTCGTTCTGAAAGCTATCTTAGGTACATCCGATTCTTTAACTCGCAGCTGATAATAGCCAGACCTCAAGTCTATCTTGGAGAACACGGTGGCTCCTTTCAACTGATCGAATAAATCATCAATCCTTCGTAAAGGATACTTATTCTTGATAGTTACCTTGTTCAATTGGCGGTAATCTATACATAACCTCATCGAACCATCTTTCTTCCTTACAAATAGAACGGGAGCACCCCAAGGTAAAAAGCTCAACCTTACAAAACCTTTATCTGTCAGCTCTTGCAACTATGCTTTCAACTCTCTCAGTTCAGTTATTGCCATCCTATACGGAGCAATTCAAATAGGAGCTGTCCCTGGCACCAGCTCAATACCAAAATCTATTTCCCTTTCAGGAGGTAATCCAGGTAATTCTTCTGGAAATACATCTAGGTACTCACATACTATAGGCACAGACTCAATCTTCAACCTGTTTCCTTAGTGTTCAATACAATTGCAAGGTAGGCTTCATACCCTTTTTCTCATATATCTCTAAGCAACCATTGCCGTGACCACAACTGGAGCTGTACCCAACTTTCTTGAATCAACTTGTAGAATCTCACCATTCGGGCATTTCAATTTAATATACTTACTACCACAATTCAAAATTACATCATGAAGTGCTAACCAATCCATATCAAGTATTACATCAAATTTATCAAATGGTAACAATATAAGATTAGCTGGAAAACAATGACCCTAAATCGTCAAAGGACAATTCTTACAGACTTTATTAACCATGACTGATCTGCCTAGTGGGTTCGACACTTTAATAATAAATTCTGCAGGCTCAATGAGTATGTTCATTCTAGATACCAAGCTCATGCAAATGTATAAATGCGTCGACCCCGGGTCAATTAAGGCAATAACACATATATCGAAAAGAGAAAAAGTAACTGTGATAACATCAAGAGCAGAGGCTTCCTCTCGGGTACGTATCGCATACGTTCTTGCTGGGGCTCGAACCTCTAGCTTTGAAGTGTCTTTAGTCACAACTCGACTACCACTAGCACTCCCAGGGTAGCTCAGAGGTCTACCCCGTGGAATGGGAGTACTCGACTTTAGGGCTACTTCCACTTCTTTTTCCACTCGCTCTGGGCAGTCTCTAAGAAAGTGGTTAAGAGAACCACATTTGAAACATGCGCCGCTCTTCATTCGGCATTCCCCAAAGTGAAATTTGTTGCGACGCTTACACTTCGGCTTTTGATCATCTACACTCCCCACACTAGTTACCATCGGAGAGGAAGACTTCTGACTTCGTCATTTAAAGCTTATCGTCCTACCCGAATATCCTACCGATGAAGTAGAGCGTTCATGCTGGCTCCTTGATTTGTTTGTAGGAAATGGGAGTGTTTTACCACTAGACCTCTTGCTCGCGACTCGGGCCTCTCTCTTTGCTTGCTTTATTTTGTTGTTAAGCTCCTCAGCCTTCTTGGCCCGATCAGCCAATGCGGCAAACTCCCGTATTTTCAGGATCCCAATCAACAACTTAATTTCCTCATTCAGACTTTCCTCGAAGCGTTTACACATTTTTAACTCGGTTTGAAGCCATTCAGTTGCGTACTAACTTAGCCTCACGAATTCTCATTCGTATTCTACTACAGTCTTGTTCTCTTGTTTGAGTTCCAGGAACTCCTTTCTCTTCGAGTCTAGAAACTGTTGGCTAATGTATTTCTTCCGAAACTCTGGTTGGAAGAAATCCCAAGTGATATTTTCCTTTGGTAGTACCAAGGATACAGTCTTCCACCAATGATATACAGTATCCTTCAGGAGGGATACGGCATACTCTAAACATTCATTGGGCATGCACGACAATTCATCTAACACCCGTGTGGTATTTTCGAGCCAGAACTCGACTCTTTCAGCATCATCTTCAATTTTGGCTCTAAATTCCACAGCCCCATACTTTCTAAGCTTATCTACGGTGGCCTTACCGACTTTTACCAGTGCCATACCTCGTGGCACATCCTCATCAGGTTGGTTAGGGGGCGGGGGAAGTCTTGGTATGTTGGGGCGATTCCTCAAATAATCCCCAAACTATTTATCCATCATATCAAAGAAGGTAGCTCCGGCCTCTTCCCGGCCTTCTGACATAAGCCTTCTACTACTACTAGACACAGCTCGTAGTACGAAAACTGGAGCATGGCTCTCGACTCCCTCAGACTCATCTTGTGCTTGATTGGAAGACATTTACTATATTCAAAACAATTTAAATAGTTAGGAGATGTCACACTATCAATATTCGAATAATGGCATGTATAGCAAACCTCAATACTCTCTAGGGTAGTTCTAGAACCGACTAGATCGTAGCTCTGATACCATTAAATGTAACACCCCTCCCCCGTATTCAATGCCGAGATAGGGCTCGAGGTGTTACAGGGATTTCACGTTCATAAACATATTAAATCGAGTAACTAAGCTGCGCTCTAATTTAAAACTTTTCAAATATGTATATCCTTTCCTTTAAACAGGCTTTCGAGACCTAAAACATGCCTAGAGGTGGTGCGGGACAAAACGGAGAACGTTTGATAAACTTTGGGCACCTTGGAAAATTTCCTTTAACTTGAAGTGTCACACGCCCGTATGACTTGGGACATGCCCGTGCAATCACCCCGTGTCAAGACTTGAGCATTCTGTTAAATTCACATGGTCAAGACACACGCCCGTGTTCATTTAACAGACTTACCATTTTAGATGCAGGGGACACACGACTATGCTACACGCCCACGGGTGTGGCCTGTGTGTCACACATGGCCTAGGCACACGCCCGTGTACCAACCGTGTAGACTCTATTAGGCTATTTTCCAAACCTATGGTCACCCCCTTTTGAACACTTATACTTAATGAATATTAAAAACAAGGTAAAACATAATTATGCTCTCATAAATGATCTTTGCAAAAACTCATTGCATGGAAATCTCATATCATTGGTTTCGTACATGCTAGGTTATTTCCCATCTTATATTTATGTGTTGTCATACCACTTTAATACATTCAAGATTGGCTCGTTCTTATGACTCATTGCCAATTGGAATTCAACCATCACACATGACTATAAACTTGCATGGAAATTTTGTAGGTCATAGCCTACTTCAAAATAAGCCGATTTCTATGGCCATAAACAAAAAGATAGATTTATCTTTACAAGCCTTCATTTGGCAAATCAAATGACACATATAGCAAAATACTCAAAAGACCTACACATGCCATTGAAAAATTTAGAAATGTCTTTATACCAAAGCTGGACTATTTGATAGTATGCTGACTCTCCAACCATCTTCCAATCTTTACGAGTCCTCGAGCTCTGTGAGAGACAGGGAAAAGAGAGGGGTAAGCATTTTCATGCTTAGTAAGCTCGCTCATTTGTATATATATGTCAAAATAATCTCATTAAGATTCTAGGAAATCTCGATGGAATATCCATTTACCATCAATTCATACAATGATTGTTTCAGATATGCACTCCCGCGAACCTCACATCGTATGGCGGGATTACCAGTCCAGGCTAAATCCCCCATTTTATGAACTTATATGGTGATGTCGGGATTACCAGTCCAGGCTAAATCCCTTATAACGACAAACACCTTTATTGAGCTCGAATCTGAATTACCAGTCCAGGCTAAATTCAGATCCTAATCGGATTACCCGTCTAGGCTAAATCCATAATGCACACATAGTCTTCGGGAGGCTCGACCATTCAAAGGAATATCCGTCCAGGCTAGATCCTTTTATAAATGAGATCAAAAGATTACCCGTCCGGGCTAAATCCTTACTACAACACATGCAGGACCTCATTACACATGCCAATTGTGGTTTATCATTGAATTCCTTTTTTAACCTCAATCGAGACATTTATCACAGTTCCTACTTAAACATGCATTTCATAGAATTTCATGTTATTAATAAATGCAATCATCATGCATTCATAAATCATATAATTAGGCAGATTGAATGTTTACTTTAAGTTATCCGAACTTACCTGGTATTCGTTTCAGTGTCATGTTTCGATTATCCTGAAACCTTTCGTTTTCTTCGATCGACCTCTGGAATTTATTCCTCGGATTCTATAAATATAAAAATAGATCATTAACACTTCACAATATACATTTCAAGTCTAAATTCCACCCCGGTCCAAATGACTGTTTGCCCCTAACCTTCATATTTTTACGATTTAGTCCCTAGGCTCGTATAATGCAACGCATGCAATTTTTACCTTACTCAAGCCTAGCCGAACACTTTTCCCTCTTATGGTAGTCCACATTTTCCATTATTTTTACATTTCTACCACACATTTTACAACTTTTGCAAAAAGGTCCCTTTAGGTTTTTCATGAAAATCACCTAGGAAAAGTTGTTTAACACACCTCAAACTTTCATATTCCTCCATAAAACATCAAAATACAATAACTCATGCATGTGTAGATTTTTAAACATGAACCCTAGCATGAAATGTGGGTAGAAATGGAGAGAAAAAGCTACCAGGATCTCAAAATTACAAAAAAACATTTAAAACGGGGCTTAGGAGCACTTACTAATGAGCTTGAAAAGCTTGGAAACCCTAGCTATGGTGGCTTAGGAATTTTGGCTGGACAAGGGAGAAGAATGGCTGATTTTTGCTTTCTTTTTCCCATTTTATTTCATTAATATGCCAAATGACCAAAATGTCTTTAAGCCCTTTCTTTGAAATTTCATTCATGCAAGCCCATTTTTGTCCAAAAACTTAGAAATTGGGCAAATTTCTACCCAAGACCTTCTATTTTATAATCTAAAGCAATTTCATGAAAATTGCTTCTAGAATCCAAGTTTTTCAATTTATTCAATTTAGTCCCTAATTTTCCAATTGGGCACTTACTCAAAGAATTCCTTCATGAAACTTTAACACATGCATATTCTTATATTCTAAGCCTCGTAATAATCATAAAATTAATATTTTGATGTCGGATTTGTGGTCTCAAAACCACTATTCTGACTAAGCCCTATTTTGGGATATTACATATCTAATCATGCTACAATACATAAAATGATATTTAAAATAATTTTCTCAACCTCGGTTTAGTGGTTTCGAAATCACTATTTTGACTAGCCCTAAATTGGGCTATTACAATTTTCCCCCTTTAGGGATTTTTGTCTTTGAAAATCCTATCGGTAAAAAGGTTTGGGTATTTGCTTTTCATGATCTCTTTGGGATCCCATGTGGTCTCTTCAACCCCATGTCGCTACCATAATACTTTCATAAGGGAAACGCTATTATTTCTCAGTTGCTTAACTTCTCGGGCTAGAATCTTAATAGGTTCCTCATCATAGGACATATTCGGATGAATCTTAACCTCTGTTGTTGCAATCACATGCGAAGGGTCTGATCTATATCGACGTAGCATGGACACATGAAACACGTAGTGAATCTTTTCCAATTCTGGTGGTAAGGCCAATGATAGGTAATCGACCCTACTCTTTCGATAACTTCATAGGGTTCTATGAAATGAGGACTCAACTTGCCTCTTCTACCTAATTTGAGAACTTTTCTCCATGGGGATACTTTCAAAAACACTCGATTGCCAACTTGAAATTCGATCTCTTTTCGTTTTAAATCCGCATAAGATTTCTGCCTATTTGAGGCGGCCTTCAAACAATCACGAATCACTTTAACTTTCTCTTCAGTCTCCTTGACTAGATCGACCCTGTGAATCTGACTCTCTCTGAGCTCGGTCCAATATAAGGGCGTTCGACACTTTCGCCTATATAGAACCTCATAAGGTGCCATCTTCAAACTCGACTGATAGCTATTATTGTAGGCGAATTCAACCAATGATAAGTACCTTTTCCAACTACCTTGAAATTCGAGAACAGAACACCGCAGCATGTCTTCTAAAATTTAAATCACTTTTTCTGATAAACCGTAATTTATGCATATTTTTACCCCATGTTTAACGCATTTTATGGATGATTTCCTATTAGAATTGGTGAATCCGATGCTCCTAATGGTTTAATTTCATGTTTTATACTTAGGAGAGCATAGGAGAGCGAAAGGAACGAGAAACGGGCCAAAATCGGAGAAAATGGGCCAAAGTACGAAATCAACAAGGCCTGGACCTCCTCACACAGGTAGACCACAAGGCTGTGTCAATTTGGCAGGCTCGAGCAAGACCTGAAGTAATCGCACACGGGCGTGTTACACAGGTGTGTCCCTGTCGAGCCCAAGTTGAGTCCAATTCGAAAAAGGCTAATTTTGAGGGCTCTTAGGCATTCCAAAGCTTGTAAATACACCCTAGAGGAGGAAGAAAAGGGGGGCACAGAATAGGGAGTAAGGAATTACTCCAAGGAAGCCGATTGATCCATCTCAGAAGTCGGATTCACCATCAAGACTGAAGATCTCTCCTCAGTTTCCCCTTCAAGAGTTTTTGGGTTTTCTTTATGTTTTGTATTCTTTATTATTCTAAGATGTTTTCCTTTTTAGTTATGAACTATCCCCTAAATACCTAAGGGGAATGATACCTAAGACGAATCTTGTTATTATTTTCTGAATTGTATGATAAATATTTAACTTGTTCTTAATTATGTGTTCTTAATTCTTGTTTTGATATCTTAAGATACTGATTTAAGATAAGCTCTTATTCAGAGGAGGAATAGACCCTGTCTAAGAGTACATTTGTCATAATTAAGCGGAGTTGTTTGCGCGCCTAGACATGGGGTGACAAGATTTTGCCGGATTAGGGTGAAACCTAATAAGGGGATCCATAGATCGAGTTAATGCAACCCTAGGGTGTTAATTAGAGAAAATTCTCAATTATTCAATCTAGGGATTAGACATTATTAGTCTTGAATAGGGATAATAACATAACTTAGGGATCTCTATAGAACAAGTTAAATGAATAAATTGTCCGATTCGAAGCCAGAGTAACAAGTACAGTCTAGGTGGATTTTTCCTTAGGTATTGTCTTAATTCAATCGATTTTCCCAAAAGCAATTCCCCAATTCCATTCTCTGTGAATTCTTAGTTTAGATAATTAGTTAGTTAAAACAAAAACCTCTTTATTCTTAGTCTAGTAATAAAAAGACAGTCATTACTAGTACTTTTAGTTCCCTTGGGTTCGACAATCCAATCTTGCTAAAACTATACTACTGTTCGATAGGTACACTTGCCAACATCGCAATAATAGTTAGTTTCAAGAATGATTAATTACAAATATTTAAAACCTATCACGAAATCACTCGATCAAGTTTTTGGCGCTGCTGTTGGGGAACTAAAATTAGGAACACTCAATTTTTATTACTTTAGCCATTTATTTTTCTTGCAATCTAATTTTATTTTTAATTTTATTCTAATTTACTAATTTTCTTTTTCTTTCTTCTGGCAGGTTTTTTATACTTTATGACTAGAAGAAACCCGTTAGGACCACTACTTTTTGACGAAGAAATCGTTCACACAGCTCGCAGAAACCAAAGAGAAATAAGGCGAAGCCTAAGATACACAGAGAACGAGCAAGAAGACGATACTCAACCCCCAACAGAAGAGATGGCTAAAAACCAAGACAATCAGCTACCTCCTGCAATTGCGGCTAATCAAAATCCTGCTTCACGCATATGTATGATTATGCTAAATCTTCTTTAACAGGAACTGAATCAAGCATAGTTAGACCTGTTGTAGCTACAAATACTTTTGAACAAAAACCTAACACTATTCAAATGATACAACAATTTGTTTAGTTTGATGGTTTGCAGGATGAGGATCCCAACGCTCATTTAGCCAACTTCTTAGAACTATGCGATATATTTAAAATTAATGGTGTTTCTGATGATGCCATTCGTCTTCGGTTATTCCCTTTTTCGTTGAGGAACAAAGCTAAATAGTGGTTGAACTCATTACCACGAGGGTCAATCACTACTTGGGAACAAATGAGCGAAAAATTTCTATTAAAATATTTTCCACCGGCTGAAATGGCTAAATTACGTAATGATATCTCTTCTTTTGTGCAGATGGATTTAGAAACACTCTACGATGCATGGGAAAGATACAAAGACTTACTGAGAAGGTGCCCTCACCATGGGTTACCCCTTCGGCTTCAGGTTCAAACATTCCATAATGGCCTGAATCCTTCGAGTCGGCAAAATGGTTGACGCAGCTACTAGCGGAACCATCAATAATAAAACACCTGAAGATGCTTATGAGTTTATAGAGGATATGTCACTGAATAACTATCAGTGGCAAGTCATAAGGACAAAACCAACTAAAACAGCAGCCGTTTATAATGTCAATTCGATTACTATGCTATCAAACCAGGTAGAACTTCTAAATAAAAAGATTAATGGTTTTCTTAGTTCTTCACAGGTTCACCCAGTAATGCAGTGTGAAGCAAGTGGAGGTGGAACAAGTCATTCAGAATACCAACCTTATGGCCACAACATGGATAACGAGCAATTAAATTACATGGTTAATAATCCTCGACCTCAAAACAATCCATATAGTAACACTTACAATGCAAGTTGGAGGAACCACCCCAATTTCTCGTGGGGCAGTCAAAGAAATCAAAGACCACAACCATCTCCAGGCTACCAATAACCACCCTACCAACAGGAAAAGAAGCTGAACCTTAAAGAGATGCTCTCAAAGTTTATATCAGTGTCAGAAACTCGTTTCTAGAACACCGAAACAACACCTAAAAATCAACAAGCGTCGATCCAAGGGCTCGAAACTCAGATAGGGAAACTTTCTAAGCTAATCTCCGAACGACCACAAGGGACCTTGCCAAGTAATACTGAACCTAACCCAAGGGAACAGCTCAACGCGATTAATGTTCAAGATGAAAAAGGATTTGTTGAGCCTGAGCCAGAACCGAGGCAAGAAACTGTGGTAAGCAAAGGTCAAGGTGAGGTAGATCACAATAAAAACAAATCGGTGAATGCCAAATATAAACCTCGTATGCCATGCCCCAACGCGACAAGGAAAGACCGCTCAGATGAACAATTTGGTAAATTCCTTAAACTCTTAAAAAAATTACATATTAACTTACCGTTTATTGAAGCTCTATCATAGATGCCAAACGTAATGAAATTTTTAAAAGAGCTTTTACCAAATAAGCGGAAGATGGACGAGGCATCGCATGTGGAGCTAAACGCAATTTGCTCAGCTATTCTCCAGAATAAACTACCCAACAAACTTAAAGATCCAGGGAGTTTTACAATTCCTTTCTTAATTGGTAGTTTAAATGTTAATAATACATTAGCTGATTTGGGGGCTAGTATTAACGTCATACCTTACAAAATGTTCAAACAATTAGGTCTCAGGAAACCCAAATAGACTAGGATGAGCATTCAATTAGCAGATAAAACTATAAGATTTCCTAGGGTTATTATTAAAGTTGTGCTAGTTAAAATCGATAAATTTATATTTCTCGTTGACTTCATTGTTCTAGATATAGAGGAGGATAGCAACACTCCTTTGATTCTAGGAAGGCCCTTTTTAGCAATTGCTAAAATAATTATTGATGTTGGCACAGGTGAACTCACACTCCGTGTGGGAGACGAAATAGTCACCCTTCAAGCTCGAAATTCTGGAAACACAATGGAAATTGAAGGTGATCATCTAAACCATTCTACTAAAACTAACAATATGGTGCAAACTTCTTTGCAGGAAATGAGTCTGAAGGAAGCACATGAGTCATTCTCAAGCTATAGTAGAGGACCCATTCATGAAGATCGAAGGCTACAATTCGAGAAGCTAGATGAATGGCGGACGTATAAACCGAGAACACTTGACAAACCGAATCTACGATAGAACAAGCTCAATCCCTTTCCAAATCAACTTAAGGTTGAAGATAGAGTCTTATTAGATGCCACAGATCCCCACATTGTTGCTACCACATCGAATGAAGAAATCCCTCTTACGGTACTCAGCATTGTCCCATTCGGTACGATCAAGGTGACTCATCCCAAGTTCGTCACTTTTAAGGTAAACAATACCCGTTTAAAACCTTATTTTGATGAGATTAATAGCAGGAATGAGGAGTATAAACTCCTCAAACCACCATGATCATTTAACAGATAGGTAAGTCGAGCTTAAACTATAAATAAGCGCTTCTCGGGAGGCACCCGAGCACTAACTGTATTAACTTCTTTAAAATTTAGACTTCAACATCTAACTTACTAACGGAGCGCTTGAATATAGGTTTTCTACAAGGACACGGCCAAGAGCACGGGCGTGCTTAGGGCCGTGTGAAAACAGGACAATAATTTTTTCCAAACACGGGCTACGATAAAACGCCACGGTAATGCGACATGGCCGTGGTCGAACCTACCAAAACAACATGGGGGTAAGACACGCCCGTGTGGAAGAATCATGGGTGAACTTGTTAAAACAACACGGGCGTGCGACACGCCCGTGTCTAGCACCTGTGGTTGAACCTGTTAGATTGACACGGGCGTGGGAGAAGTGAACAACGTCAGACACGGTCGCGTGCACCCACACGCCCAAGGAACACGGGCGTGTACTAAATGTCAGACGTGCCCAAATTCAAAATTCGCGAATCACACAGGCTAAAATTAGGGAACACGGGCGTGTTACCTGGCCGTGTGCCCCAAAATCTATAAATACCCTGCACTATTCATTGTCTTCCCCACTCAAAAACCTAACCCTAGCCACTGCAATTCCACATGGCCTCCTTGCCACGCCCGTGCGTCGCCTCCAACTCCATTTTTGACGTCCATTCTTCTCTTTCTAGCGTTTGTTCACTCTTTTCTCGTTTATTCTTACTAATTTCTAGGGCTATTTATCATAATAATATGAAATTTTTCATGTTCCTTTCTTATTTTTATCATACAAATGTTATATCTAGAATAGTTATTATCTTTCTCATGTTAAAATTCTTACTCATTATATGTTTTCTCTACTTTATTTGACTAGTTAGAAGTAAATATTCATGATTAGAATAATATATATACTCATGCCCTTAGTGTTAACATTTTTCATCCGCTACACATTGCATTCCATGAAATTCGTTTCCATTTTTATGCCATACAATTGATTGCTTTGATTAACTTGTTAGTCTTAGTAGTTGCTGAAATTATGATTGTTATTTACAAATTATCTTCATTTTACTTTGATCATTCCTCAAAATGAATTAATGGTTTTTGATCCTAGGTACCATGTCATCTTCACAAGGAAAGAAAACCGCTATACCTGCTTCGAAGAAGAGAAAGGGAGCATAATCTTTCACGGTCCAACCACGGAAATTAGTCACCCTCTCCTGCAGTTCCCTCGAGGGCACCAAGAAGAGCTTTTCCAAATACTTCGGGCCTGACCTTTAATTGCGGGCCGCTGCATTGACTGGGCTGCCATAGAACAAGTTAAGTTGGCTGATGCGATTCGGGCCTTCCTAACCACCGACCCTTGGGAGCTATTCTTTGGGATCATCGAACCAACATACCTCGAGCTCACGATGGAACTATGCTCAACGTTCCATCTTCAGACAATAATGACGAATTACGATGATCCCAGCACAGTCTAGTTTCACCTAGGCAGGTTAGTCCGCCAGCTAAGCGTCCCAGAGTTCGGTGCTGCACTGGGCTTATATATGGAGGAGTTCAAGGATGAGAATGAACTACATGCTCTCACTCGCCACATACATTTCTCTCCCTCGAAGTGCTGACACACTTTGGCCCCTGGCGCAGCCTCCTACAATCCTAGCAGCTCCAAGGCATCAGTTCTCCCACCATCCCTGAGGTACTTACACGCCATTTTGGCTCACACAATTACAGGGAGGCGAGAGAGCACTGGCATCATCAACACTCACGATGCCTACTTCTTATGGTGTATGTCGCACGGGTACGTCATCGACCTTGCCTATTTCATTACCCTCACGATTCAGCACCAGATGGAGCGACCTAGGAAGGGGGTCATCTCCATTGGCCCCTATGTTACTCGGTTGGCTCGACACTTCAGGCTCCTCAGCACCGCGGCCCAAGAATCATCCCTTACCCTCATCGGCCAGATGTCTCCACAAGGCATCTTGAACATGCTTAGCATGAGGATGATCGAGAGGCGCCGAGGAACCTACCCTCCCCAATATCGTCTTACCCAATCTAACGAGGAGAAGGCTTACAAGGACATTCCTGATGTTGTCCCTCCACAGTACAAGGACCCACCAACTCAGCCACCACCACCCTCTCGTCCAGTTCATGCAGCGGCTTCATATGCTGACATCTCTGAGCACCTCACTAGATTCGAGTAGTAGTGTTTTCAATGATTTGACAACATTGATGCTACTCTACAGCAGATTTTTCAGCACCTCCACATCTCATTGCCAGACCCACCTCGCGAACCATCCAGCGATGAAGATGTTTAAAAACATTTATTTATTATTTTATGTTTTTAATTTTTATTAAAACTACTTTTTATTTTTATTTTTATTAATATTTTAGAATTTTATTTTTAATTATCAATTTCGATTATTTCTTTATGAGTAATTATTCTTCCTAATATCCCCTAAAAAGTTCCTGATTTTATCACAGTTATATAGAGCTCTTAAGCTCATCATCGCATAGGAACTAACAACTCCACCGGGAAAGGTTCTTCAGACTGCCATGTCCTGATTGACCACGACCATAGCTACCACTAGATATAATATTCTTTTGGCACAAGACTTATGGACTAATGAACCTCTACGACCGCCGGAGTATCCTCCTCCACTCTCGAACCGATTACTCTCCAAAACTCCAGTTCAAGGAATTTATCATACAGGAAGTTTCACTTCTCTCCCTATCTTATTTTTATACTCTAATATCTATCTTTGTACATTGAGGGCAATGTACATCTTAAGTGTGGGGGGTATTTATTTCATTATCAAAAAAATCCCTGAATGATTACCTTGTTCTCTTGAAAAGCTCTCATATCATATTTAGGATAAATTTTGATTGATTTATGATATTTGTTGATATATCTTGAATTAAAACATAGGCATTTATGCATTGATTGTTTAAACCTCAAGACATTAGAGAATCAAGCATGATAAGTTGATTTTTAAGAATTTAAAATCTTAAGTTGTTTCCCCAAAGTTTAGGTATTACTTTGAGTTGGAATTTACAAGTTTTAAACATCAAAAAGCCATAATTTTTGAGAGATTTTTGAGCCTTTTGAGCATCTATTAATTCTTTCATGCTCACTTTTATTATTCTTTGAGCGCGTCAATATTGAACTGTTATTCTAGAACTTGCTTGATTATACATGTCGAGACCACACCATTTGATTTGATATGTCAAAATGATTAAGGCACTTAGGATTAACCCACTCATGCCATGAAAAGCATACCTCCATGATTAACCCCTAGTAAACCCCCTTGAGCCTAACAAGCCATTTCTTGTATTACCTTTAATATTAACCCTTAACCTATTATTGTTGAAATCCCCTAAATTAATCCCTATTTTTGTGGAGATTTGAGTTGAATAAATTGCTTAGCTATATATTGTTCTTAATAGTTAGTCTATGTTATTTAACTTGTTCTTAAGAAAAAAAAGAAAAAAGAAAAAAACTATGTATACACATTAGTAATTCCATATTCTGAGAAGAAGCTCTGTTGTACGCAAGTAATGATTAACTCTTTTTCTAATTAGGCAATTTTTCAATTCAATCTCGATTCTAACCGTTTCTTTTAGCTTATGACCACACCCCCTAACCAAGCCTCATTACAACCCTCTAAATACCTTTTGATTGATGTTTCATCTCAATTTATCAGTGGTGGAGATTTGATTTTCTTGCAAGCATATGGTAATGACTTTTCATTATTTACTATTGAGTGCTTCATTTATTGTCCTTAAAACACCTCGAGTGATTTAAGTAAATATTTAGTGAGGATGTGAAACTCTGTAATATTCTGAATCAAAGGTAATTACTTAGATGAAGGGAGACACCTATGTTTGCATGATTAAATACTCAACTTGGAATGTTTGAAACTTTTATGTTCTTTTAGTTGAATTCTCAATGTATGATTACCTATGGATTATTTTGAGATATTATCGATAGAAATTATAAGTTGAGAAGAATTATTTTGATTATGAGTTGAGAATTTTGCTTGAGGACAAGCAAATGCTTAAGTGTGGGGGTATTTGATAAACCGTAATTTACACATATTTTTACCCCATGTTTAATGCATTTTATGGATGATTTCCTATTAGAATTGGTGAATTCGATGCTCCTAATGCTTTAATTTCATGTTTTATACTTAGGAGAGCATAGGAGAGTGAAAGGAATGAGAAACGGGCCAAAACCAGAGAAAATGGGCCAAAGTACGAAATCCACACAGCCTGGACCTCCTCATACAGGCAGACCACACGGCGGTGTCAATTTGGCAGGCTTGAGCACGGCCTGAAGTAATCGCACAAGGGCATGTTACACGGGCGTGTCCCTGCCAAGCCCAAGTTGAGTCCAAATCGGAAAAGGCTAATTTTGAGGGCTCTTAGGCATTCCAAAGCCTATAAAATGTGTCGACTTTGTTAGCCTATCCATAATAACCCAAGCAACATCCTTTTTCTTCGGGGTTACCGACAAACTCGTCATGAAATCCATAGTAATCCGATCCCACTTCCACTCGGGGACCGTGATAGGCTGAAGTAGACCCGGAGGTACTTGGTGTTCAGCCTTCACTTGCTGACACACAAGACACTTGGAAACGAACTCTAACATGTCTCTTCTCATTCCTAGCCACCAATACATTTTCTTCAATTCGTTATACATTTTCGTACTTTTAGGGTGTACTGATAAACAACCACTATGTGCCTCATCTAATATCTTCCGAATCAATTCGGTGTCCTTAGGAACACAAATCCTATCCTGGAATCTCAAGCAACCATCGAAACTGATCCGAAAATTCGATTCAACATCTGATTCACATAGGGTTTTCTTGGATAGTAATTCGCTATCACTCTTCTGAGCCTCAAAAATTTCTTGAAGAAATGTCAGTCTAGCTTTTAACTCTACTAGAATTAAACCATCCTCTGACAAGGTCAATTGGGCATTCATTGCTCTCAAAGCAAACAATGATTTTCTACTTAATGCATCAGTGACCATGTTCGCTTTTCCCGGATGGTAATCTATAATCAACTCATAATCTTTTAATAGTTCCAATCATCTACGTTGCCTCAGATTTAAATCCTTTTGGGTCATCAAGTACTTAAGACTTTTATGATCGGAGTATACATGGCATATCTCTTCGAATAAATAATGTTGCCAAATCTTCAGAGCAAATACTATGGCAGTCAAATCTAGGTCGTGTGTCGGATAGTTCTTCTCGTGAGGTTTTAATTGTCTCGAGGCATAAGCCACAAATTTGCCCTCTTGCATAAGTACTCATCCCAAACCATTCAAAGAAGTATCACTATAAATCACGAACTCTTTTCCTGATTCGGGTTGTACTAGTATGGGAGCCTCAGTCAACAACATCTTCAACTTCTTGAAACTCTACTGACACTTATCCGACCATTCAACTTGTCCCCTTTTTGAAGCAACCTTGTCATGGGAGTCGCAATCATAGAGACGTCCTTTACAAATCGCCTGTAATAACTGGCCAACCCTAAAAAGCTCCTACTTCAGTCACACTCTTTAGTGGTTTCCATTCAATAATAGTAGAAACTTTGCTAGGATAAACCCTAACACCATCACTTGAAAAAATATGGCCCCAAAAGTTGACTTTTCTAAGCCACAACTCACTTTTACTAAATTTGGCATAGAACTGATTGTCCCTCAAAGTCTACAAAACGGTTCTTAAGTGCTCAGCATGTTCTACCCTGTCTTTAGAGTATATCAGGATGTCATCAATGATTACAACTACAAACTTATCTAGATATGGTCAAAATACTCTATTCATTAAATTCATAAACACGGGGAAGCATTTGTGAAGCCGAAAGGCATGACAATAAACTCATAGTGGCCATACCGCGTCCTAAAAGCAGTTTTAGGCACATTTGCTTCTTTAACTCGTAGTTGATAGTAGCCAGATCTCAAGTCTATCTTAGAAAACCATGTTGCTCCCTTCATTTAGTCAAACAAGTCATCAATTCACGGCAACGGGTATTTGTTCTTGATCGTCCTCTTATTTAACTGCCGGTAATCTATGCACAACCTCATAGATCCATCTTTCTTTTTCACAAATAACACTGGAGCACCCCACGGTGAAAAGCTTGGTCTCACGAAACCCTTGTCGGCCAATTCTTGCAATTGTGACTTTAGTTCTTTTAGCTCGGTCGGAGCCATCCGATATAGAGCAATTAAAATAGGCGTGGTCCCTGGCATTAGCTCTATACCAAATTCAACCTCTCTATTAGGGGGTAACCCAGGCAATTCTTCCGGGAACACATCCACATATTCACTTACAACCAGTATTGACTCAACCTTCAACTCTGATTCCTTTAGTATTCATTACAAAGGTCAAATAAGCTTCACATCCTTTCCTTAAACACTTCTGGGCAGACATGGAGGATATCACCATAGGCAAGTTCCCTGGCTCACCTGATTCAACCCAAAGGGTTTCACCATTTTCACATTTTAATTTAATAGCCTTTTGTCTACAATTTACTACAGCATCATGGAATGTCAACCAGTCCATACCCAAAATGATATCAAACTCATCGAATGGTAACAGCATCAAATCGGCAGGAAAACAATGACCTTTAACTACTAAAGGAAATTTCTTACATACTTTATCGACTATCACATGTTTGCCTAATGGGTTTGATACTTTAATCATAAATTTCGTAGACTCAACAGGCATATTTGTGCTAGACACCAACTTCATGCACACATACGAATAAGTAGAACCAGATTTAATCAAAGCAATAGCAGAATTATCATAGAGAGAGAATGTATCGGTGATCACATTAGAAGAGGATGCATCTTCACGTGTATATGTGGCATAGGTTCTAGCCAGAGCTCTAGCTTCAGACCTTACGGTAGTGTCTCTCGTCACATTTTCGCTACCATTCCCAACTCCAACATTCTTCTGAGGTCTTCCTTTAAAATTGGTGCCACTTGGCCTTATACTCTGAAATTTCTCTTTGATAGTCATTTCGGGGCAATATTTAATAAAGTGGTCTTGAGAACCACATTAGAAATAGGATCCATCATTCATTCTACACTTGCCGAAATGATTTCGACCACAATGTGATCATTCTAGTTTGGAAGATCTGGCATTGCCCACACTAGCCACTGATGTAGCCCGAGACTTAAAATTCGAATCTTGTTTCTTACGATCTCGGTACGAATGCCCAGCTGATGCAAGAGAACGAGAGTAGGCGTCTCTGGACTTCTTAAACTATGATGGAAATGACTTGCTCGCATGTCTCTTCCTTACATCTCTAGTTTCTACTTCAGTTTTCTTTTTTTCCTTTCTTAATTCCTCGGCTTTACAAGCCCGATCAATGAGTACTACGAACTCTTTCAACTCAAAGACACCTGCTGACAGCCTAATGTCCTCATTAAGTCCGTCTTCAAACCTTCTACACATCTTGGCCTCAGAGAATACACACTCTCGAGTGTATTTACTAAGTTGAACGAACTCTCTTTCATATTCAGTGACCGTCATGTGGCCTTGTTTCAAGTCAAGGAATTCCTTATGCTTTTGATCCATAAATCTTTTACTGATGTATTTCTTCCGGAATTCCTATTGGAAGAATTTCCATGTGACCCTTTCCTGAGGCGCCACCAAAACTAACGTCTTCAACCAGTAGTATGTAGAGTCCCTCAACAAGGATATGGCACACTTCAAGCATTCTTCAGAAGTGCAAGATAATTCATCGAATACCCTGATGGTATTCTCAAGCCAGAATTCTGCCTTTTCAGGGTCATCATCTTTATTAGCACAGAACTCCTCAGCTCCATGCTTCCAGATTTCCACTGGAGGTCTATTCCGCCTCTCAAGGTCCATACCCTAGGGTACTACGGGGACAGGTTGAGGGATAGGTGAGGGAGGAGGGGGTTGAGCATTTGGGTTTGCTAGGAGAAACTCCATGTACCACTCATTCATCATGTTGAGAAAGGCCTCTCGAGCCCCTTCTCCTCTTCTCTGACTAACTATAGGAGGTCGATTATCGGATGGCACTGCCCCTTTGGTGGGGGCCAGCGCATTACTTTCTACATCGTCCACCATAGTTTGATCGAGATCCATTACAATATAAAAACACAATTTAAAAGATCAGGAGTCGTCACACTATCACAAACCATAGCTCTGATACCACTAAATGTAACACTCCACACTCATGCCCCACGCCAGGTCGGAATATGAGGCATTACTAATTTAAACTTATGTATATAGACATTTTCATAACACCAAAACATGGTCAAATTAAAACTTTTTCAATTTTATTTATGAACTCCTTAATAAGAGCCTACTAAGCCCAAAACATCCATTTGAACCAATTCGGAAACAATCCAAGTCCTTTAAAAAACTCTAAAAATAACTCTTAACACAAGGGCACACGCCCATGTGGGAAGGGCAACACGCCCGTGTGACAATTCAACATGGTTGTGCTATTGGCCAATGTAGCTCATACGGCCTAACCAATACATGGACACGCTCTTGTCCTATACCCGTGTGGAATTAATTTTAAATGCACACCTACAGGGGTTTTCACACAGCCTGGAACACGTCCGTGTCTCTGGCTCATGTCCTTCACACGGCCATGACACGCTTGTGTCCTAGCCCGTGTGCAAAAACTTGGACATTTTGTTTTTGACGTCAGCAATCCTTAAGGGCCACACGGCCAAGGCACACGCCCGGGTGCTAGGCCATGCCCTTCACACGGTCGTGTCTCTACCCGTGTGTTTAATACCATGCGTACTGACTTACAATTCTTACGTACAGGGGACACACGACCATATCATACGCCCATATGGTGAACCACGTATCACACACGGCCTAAACACACGCCCGTGTGGACAAAATAAGGCTATTTACCAAGCCTTTTTGTCACCCTTAGTTATGTAACTTGTAAAAAAATGACTTTATACTAACATAAAGGCACATCACATAGCCAAAATAACTACAATGGACAAGATTTCATTTATGCAATTTACTCATCTATGAAAATATCATCTTCTCTTTCTAAATCAAAATGAGTATTGACCATCATCCATGGCCTTATACAAAATGAGTATCATATTCATCATATGAGCCAACACATTATGGCTAACTAAAAAAACACTAAACAAAGACTCGAGTCCCTATACATGCCAGAAAACATAACAATGAAACTAGCTATACCAAGGTCTTGAGTGATAGTGTGATCAAAGATTTTGATGTCACTGGATTCCCGATGCTAGCTTTGCGACACTATAAGGAAAGAAAAGAAATGAGGGTAAGCGTGGGAGCTTAGTAAGTACATATATGCAAATAAAGTATAATTATAAGAAAATCATATTCATCCAACGGTAGCTTGTCATGCTTAAAAAATATAAATCACTTAATGTCTCTATTTTACTCTTCTTTTCATTCATGTATACTTAATACACCTAGTTCTTTAATCAAGTCCTAACCATGAGTTCGGTATACATACCTCGTCAAAGTATTCACCAACTAAATCTTCGGGTTACCCGTTGAACTCTCGAAATACATATAGATACGTGAGAATTTTGCGTCTAAATGACATATAAGAAATCAGGGCTACCTTGTGCTATGAAACCCTCACATTTGAGCTACTCACGGACCTTTTTATCAAGTCAGGACTTGGACTCCATAGCTATCATGTAACGTATGCTCATTGAGCCACTCACGGGTCTATACACAAAGTCAGTACTCGGACCCACATTACCTATAGCATTTATCTCATGAACTCAGACTCAACTCATGAGTTCAGACCACAGAATTTTCATAACATGCCCCTTTGTATCCTATGCTATGTCTAAGGTTTAATGAGACTTCATATATAATCGAATAGCATCGCATTTGCTCATATTGTAATATACTCGCATAACATGTCATTTAAACATTCATGGCAACAATTAGAATTTAGATACATAACAACAATAAGCTAATTACACATGTATATTATTAAAATATACCAAAGTAAGTTTTAATAACACATTATTTACATATATACTTACCTCGATACAAAATGATGAAAACGAGCTTAATCCTCGTAAACATTATTCTTAACCCGATCAAGACCCGAATCACGTTTCTCTTGATCTAAATTAATAAAATTCATTTATTTCATCAGCATATCAATTTAGACACCTGAAAATTCATAATTAGGCAAAATGACTATTTTGCCCCTAGACTTTCACAAAATGACCATTTTGCCCCTACGCTTGAAAATTAATTTTTATCGAATTTCTTCATATTATAAGGCTAGCTGATTATTTTTTATACTAGAAACAATTTAAAATTTCCATTATTTCTCACATTTATTAACAAATTTCCAACTTATGCAAAATAGTCCCTGTTAGGGTTTTCATGAAAAATCCCCTCATAAAAGTTATTTATTACACATATAATACTCATATTATTCCATAACATTTAAAAAAACTACACATATGCTTTCATGGAAAAACCCTAATCTCTCAACCATTTTGCAAAATAATCCCCTTCATAGAATGCTTATGTTACAAGGAGTCCAAAAATACAAAATCATCAAGAATAACCTTATAAATGACTTACTTGTAAGAGATATTAATGGTTGATATTTTGAGCTCTCAAAACCCCCCTTTTGAAGATGAAAATCGATTGAAGAAGAAGAAATAAAAAGATGAAGCCATTTTTTTGTTTTGTTTTATTTAAAACTAGTCAAAATTGGTGACCAAAACACCACCTAATTTTGACTTTCCTATTAATTTGTCCCCCCTATGGCTGGCCACCCTATACTCTAAAGGTTGAATTTCTCTTTAAGGCCCCCCAATTTAGGTTCTTTAGCTAATTGACACTCTTATCTAAGAAAATAGGAGTTTTGCACTTTATGCAATTTAGTCCTTTTTCACAATTAGGTAAGCAATCGCTAAAATTAATTCACCAAAATTTTAATGTACTTATCTAATCATGCTAAAATAAATAAAATGATATTTAAAATAATTTTCTCGACCTCAGTTTAGTGGTTTTGAAATCACTAATCTGACTAGCCCTAAAATACGACTATTATATGCGGGGTTTTACTGAAGGTTTATTAGAGATTTTTCGAAAATTTCAAAGCCCTTATGCTCATTGCTGGAACAGAATAGAAAATTCTTTTTTGACGATGCATGTTTGGATGCCTTTATTTAGTTAAAAAAGAAACAAGTGAATGCACCTATTGTAGTTGCACTAGATTGGTCTCAACCTTTTGAAGTTATGTGCGATGCAAGCGACTTTGCTGCGGGTGCAATCTAGGAGAACGAAAGGGAAACATATTTCATCGCATTTATTATGCTAGCAAAAATCTTATAGAGGCTTAACTCAATTATACCACCATAGAGAAAGAATTGTAGGCTGTAGCCTTTGCTTTTGACAAGTTTTGTTCTTATCTTGTCGGCACAAAGGTTACTGTATTCACTGATCATTCGGTGTTGTGATATCTCTTTGCGAAGAACGGTGCCAAACCAAAACTTATACGTTGGAAATTACTGTTGCAAGAATTTGACATCGAGATAAAAGACTGTAAGGGTTCAGAGAATCAAGTTACAGACTATCTGTCTCGATTAGAAGGTAGGAGCAAAGATGGAAACACACTTCAACTTATCGACACATTCCCAGATGAGTAGTTATTTGCTGTAGATGCAACTCCTTGGTATGCAGATCTTGTTAATTATCTAGTGTGTGGAAAACTCTTATTGGGTGTCATAGGCCATAAAAAAGAAAGATTTCTTTGTGACGTTGTGAAGTATCATTGGAACGAGCCGTATTTATTCAAGGTATGCAATGACAACATCATTCGACGTTGTGTTCCGAAAGAGGAGATGCTTTCAATCCTGAAGCATTGTCATGATGCTCCTTACGGAGGTAATTTTCGTGGTATGAGAGCTTGTAACATCCCGAAATAGGGCCTAAATAGAACAGTGGTTGCGAAACCACGAATCCAAGATAAAAAAGTTTATTGCAATTAATTTTATAATTTACCGAGTGATTAGATGCATGTGTTAGAATACCGATAAGAAATTTCAGTGATTGCATGTCTGATTTGCATATTAGGGTTTAATTGCAAAAGTTGAAAAATATGAGTTCTAAATGCTAAGGGATTAAATTGAAGTGCATAATTGAAGTAGAGGTCTTTAAATGGTAATTAGACCATTATATTTTCATGGACAAAAATGGATATACATAGGTAGAAATAACTAAAAATTTTAATGAAGGGCATTTTAGTAAAGTGTCAAATAAAAGAATTAAAAAGGGAAAAAGATGGAAAAAATTGTGCTCATCTTCTTCCTTAGGCCGAATTTCAAGGGTTCTCCATAGCTATAGTTTGTTTCAAGCTTCCAAGCTCCATAGTAAGTGATTCCAAGCCCCATTTTTAATTTTCTTTACGTTTTTGGAGTCCCGTAACTTGATTAAGCTTATTCTAGCAATAATTTAACCTAGGGTTTATATTTGGAAAAATACCCATAGGTGAAATGTGTTTATTTTAATGTTTTATGGTAGAATATGAAGCCTGAAATTGTGTTAAACAAATTTTGCTAAGCGGTTTTACGTGAAAACGAGTAAAATGACATAATCGGTAAAAATACCTAATGTTCATAAGTACATGTTAGAGTGAGAATTTGATGTTGCCATAAAAGGGAAAAACATAAGAAAATAGGATGAAATTTAATTTCTGAGCCTCGGGGAAAAGTGTAAATATGTAAAATTTTAGGGGAAAAGTGTAATTTTGCCAAAGTTTGAGTCGAGGACTATTTTAATAAATGTGAGTATTAAATAAGCTAAATTTTTTATTATAGATCAAGAAGAACGAAATCCGGAGTTAGACCGGGGAAAGAAAAAGATAGTGGACTAAATCGATGTAGTTGATCGTATTTTATTTCAAGGTAAGTTTGCGGTAAATAAATGCAATATTCTATTATTTTATGTTAATGTTGTTAATTTCCAGCATGTGTATATTTATTTTATGAAATTATTCAAAGAAGACTCAAGCATTAATTGATGGAGAAGTAATTTCAGAAAGTCTCGGTTGAACTTTAGGAATGTGTAGCATACAAATGTCATGACATTAGGGTTTAAGGATACCATGTATGACCATGCCAAGGCATGGAAATTGGTAAGGTTTCTGAGGCAAGGATACCATGTAAGACCATGTCAAGACATGTCATTGATAAGTTATTATAAGGCAAAGGTCCCATGTGAGACCATGCCAAGGCATGGCATTGGTGAGTTCATAAGGCAAGGATACCATGTAAGACCATGTCGAGACATGGCAATGGTAAGTTTTAAAAGGATACCACGTAAGACCATGACAAGTCATGGAAATGGTAAGGTACCCATGTATCCTTAGTATTGCAAGTGGTTCAGCGGGAAAATTTAAAGAGAATATCAAGGTAAGGTAAAGTAAGACGAGTTATACTAAAAAGGTAAGACAAGTTCATGCTAGAAGAGCAAAGGTAAGTATATAATGTTCATGTATGCTTGATAAGGAAAAAGGTAAGTAAAATGTATTAATAAATTTGATTAAGTAAGTAAGTATTTAAGTAAGTGAGTAAGTGAAGAAGTTTAAAATATGTCTATGACAATTAATGAAGTTGCATTAAGTAGTATCATGCCAAGTAGTAAGATAATTCTTATGAATGTTGTTATTTATTTGCATGCAAACTTACTAAGTTTAATGCTTACCCCCTTTATTTTCCTTCTTTTTATAGTTTTGTCAAGCTAAATCGGGGATCGTAAAGTATGTCGGAGGTCCGGGCACACTATCAGAAGGATTATTTTGGTATAGCTAGATGTTCCATTTTTAGTATGACATGTATAACATCGTAGCTGATACATGATATTCGTGACAGGTTTTAAAAATTTATAATTAATCGTTCTTGAAACTAACTATTATCACAATGAAGGCAAGTGTACCTATCGAACATTAGTATAGCTTTAGCAAGACCGGATTGTCGAACCCAAAAGAACCAAGAGTACTAGTAATTACTTTCTTTTTATTATCTAGCCTAAAAATTAAGAGATTTGTTTATCTAAACTAATTAACTAAACTAAGAGTGCACAGAGAGAAATTAGGGAAAGCTTTTGGGAAAACTAGATTGATTAAGACAATACCTAACGAAAAATCCACCTAGACTTCACTTGTTATTTGACTCTGAATCAGACGATTTATTCATTTGACTTGATCCGTAGAAATCCCTAAGTTATATTATTATCTCTCTCGAGACTAATAACGTTTAACCCTAGGTTGATTAATTGAAATTTCTTTCTAATTAACAACTAGTGTTGCATTAACTCGATCTATGGATCCCCTTATTAGGTTTCACCCTAATCTGGAAAAATCTTATCACCCTATCTTTAGGCGTGCAATCAACTCCACTTAATTATGACAAATTTACTTTTAGACAGGGTTTATTCCTCCTCTGAATAAGAGCATTAACTCGAATCAATATCTCGGAATATTAAAACAAGAATTAAGAACACATAATTAAGAACAAGTCAAATATTTATCATACAATTCAGATAATAATAACAAGATCCGTCTTAGGTTTCATTCCCCTTAGGTATTTTGGGGGTTTAGTTCATAATTATAGAAGAAAACATCTCAGAAGAATAATGAATACAAAACATAAAGAAAACCTAAAAACCCCTGAATGGAAATTGAAGGGAGATCTTCAGTCTTGATGATGAATCCAGCTTCTGAGATGGACCAATCGACTTTCCTTGTGTAATTCCTTTCCTCCTACTCTGCGTCTCCCTTCCTAAGTGCCTCATCAGGTGTTTAAATAGGCTTTAGAATGCCTAAGACCCCTTAAAATTGGCCTTTTCTGAATAGGGTTATACTTGGGCTCGGTAGGGACACACTCGTGTGACACGCCCGTGTGCGATTACTCTAGCCCATGGTCAAGGCTGTTGAATTGGCATGGGCGTGTAGTCTACCTGTGTAAGTCGTGCTTCGATCCTGCCAAAGGGACACGGCCGTGTGACACACCCGTGTGAGGAAGTCCAGTCCGTGTTGATTTCCCATGTGGGTCCATTTTCTCCGTTTTTGGCCTGTTTCTCACTCTTTTTACTCTCCTATGCTCACCTAAGTATAAAACATGAAATTAAAGGATTACGAGCATCAAATTCACCAAATCTAAGGATAAACCATCCATAAATGTGCTGAGCATGGGATAAAAATATGTATAAATTACGATTTATCAAATACCCACACACTTAAGCGTTTGCTTGTCCTCAAGCAAAATCCTCAACTCACAATCAAAATAAATTTTTCTTAATTTATAATCCCTATCAATAATATCTCAAAATAATCCATAAGCATTCATACATTGAAAATTCAACTAAAATTACATCAAAGTTTCAAACATTCCAAGTTGAGCATTTTATCTCGAAAACATAGGTGTCTCCCCTTATCTAAGTGATTACCTTTGATCAAAATATCATAGAGTTTAACATCCTCACTAAAGATTCACTCAAATCACTCTAGGTGTTTAAGGACATCAATTAAAGCACTCATTAGTCAATATGAAAAGTTATTACCATAGGCTTGCTTGAAAATCAAATCACTCTAGTTGTAACGTGGCTTTGGTTAGGGGGTATGGTCACAAGCTGAAGGAAAAGGTTAGAATCGATATTGAATTGAAAAATTACCTAGCTAGAAAAATAACCAGTCATCAGTTGAATACAAGTGAGCTTCTTCTCAGAATATGGAATTAACACTCAAACTCAAAAACGACGAATTACTACTAATATGTATTGAAGTAATTTTTTTTTAAGAACAAGTCAAATACATAGAAGAGCAAAAAATAGCTAAGCAATTAGTTCAAATCAAATCTTGACAAAAATAGGGATCAAATTAGGGGATTTCAACAATAATGGGTTATGGGTTAATACTGAGGGTAAATCAATTAATGGCTTGTTAGGCTCAAAGGGGTTCACTAAGGGTCAATTATGAAGGTAAGCTTTTGTGGAGTGAGTGGGTTAAACCTAAGTGCCTTTATCATCTTGACATATCAAATCAAATGGTGTGGTCTTGACATGCATAATCAAGCAATTCTAGAATAACAAATCAATACTGACCACTCATAATAAAAGTGAGCATGAAAGAAATAAAATATGCTCCAAAGGCTCAAGATCTCACAAAAATTATGGCTTTTTTATGTTTAAACTTGTGAATTCCAACTCACGATAATACCTAAACTTAGGGAAACAACCTAAAAGTTTAAAATTCTTCAAAAATCAACTTATCATGCTTGATTCCCTAATGTCTTAAAGTTTAAACAATCAATGCATAAATGCCTATGTTTTAATTCAAGACATATCATTAAAAATCATAAATTAATTAAAATTCATTCTAATAGTGATATGAGTGATTCACGTGAGAACAAGACAAAATTCAGGGATTTCTAATGATGATATGAAAGACCCCCACACTTAAGATGTACATTGCCCTCAATGTACAAAGATAGATATATTGAAAAATATAGATAAATAATCATAAGATAGGGAGAAGTGAAACTTCCTGAATGATGAATGAACTCCTTGATTTAGAGTTATGGAGAATAATCAGCCAAGGCAATGATGAGAGTGGAGGAGGATACTCCGGTGGTGGTATAGGTTCATTAGTCCATAAGTCCTTTGCCATTGGAGTTTTTAGTTCCTATTTGATGATGAGCTTTGGAGCTCTTTATGAGTGTGATAAAATCAGGAACTCTTTAGGAAATATAATGGAGCATAATTACTCGTAATGAAATAGCCGAAAATAGAAATTGTAAAAACTCAAGATAAAATAGTATTAAAAGGAAATAAAAAGTAATTTCAAAATATAAAGATAAAAATATAATAAATAATAGGTGTTTATAGGGAAATTGGGGCACACGGTCGTGGGGCACGCCCGTGTGCCTTCATTTCAGCCCGTGCATTTTGTGGTTTTTGAAATTGGGTGCATTAGTGTACACAGCCATGTTGCACGGCCGTGTCAATCTTCGTTCACTTCTCCCACGCCCGTGTATGCAGGCACACGCCCGTGTTATTTTGACAGACTCAACCACAATAGGTGGGCACAGTCGTGTCGCTCATCCGTGTTAATTTGGCAGGATTGTCCACAGCCATGACGTACGACCGTGGCAACTTTATCAGGTCCCGTGTTGGGGAAATATTTTTGCTCTATTTTCACACAGCCGTATCGCACGGCCTGTTGCATCCCATGGTATGTGCACGGCCTACGGCACGCCTGTGTGGCTGGCCGTGTGGTTCTGAAAATCCTGTGTTCAGTGACTCAATTAGTGAATTAAATGTTAAATACTAAAGTTTAAAGAAGTTAACACCGTTAATGCTTGAGATGCCTCCCAAGAAGCGCTTGTTTATAGTCTAAGCTCAACTCTACTTTGTGGGTATATTTAGGTAACTTCGTGGAGCCGTACCTCCTCTTTATTGTCTTTGAAATTCTCACCTTTATACATTTTGAGATGATGTCCATTTACCTTAAAAGTGCCTTGTGATGGATGACTTACCTCTACTATGCCATATGGAAACACAGTTTGAACTATGAAAGGACCTGACCGTCGTGATTTAAGCTTTCTAAGGAACAATTTGAGCCTCGAGTTATATAAAAGGACAAGATCTCCAACTTCAAATTGCATTCGTTGCTTCAATGGGCGTCGTGGCAGAGCTTCGTCACTTCCTTATATAGTCACGAATTTTCATATGCATTGGCTCGCCACTCATCTAACTCATTCAACTGCATCAACCTATTTTCACCTGCAAGTTTGGGGTCAAGGTTTAAAAATTTTATAGCCCAGAATACCTTGTGTTCCAACTCAAACGGTAGGTGACAACTTTTCCCATAAACAAGTCTGTAAGGTGATGTTCCTATGGGAGTCTTAAAAGCAGTTCTATAAGCCCATAAAGCATCATCTACTTTCATCGTCCAATCATTCTTGTTTAATTCTACTGTCTTTTCTAGGATACGTTTAAGCTCTCGATTCGCTACTTCGACTTGGCCACTAGTTTGAGGGTGATAAGGGGTAGCTGTTCTGTGATGAATTCCATATTTCTTGAGGGTCTTGTCAAATTGGGCGTTACCAAAATGAGTACCCCTATCACTAATAATTGCTCTAGAAGTAGCAAATCAAGAGAAAAGTTTCTTAAGGAATCATACTACTACTCTAGCATCATTAGTAGGTAAAGCTTGGGCTTCAACCCATTTGGACATATAATCAACAGCTACTAAGATGTATTTATTCCCGAATGAACTAGGGAATGGACCCATGAAGACGATACCCCAAACGTCAAATATTTCACATGAGAACATATATGTCTGAGGCATTTCATCACGTTTGGATATATTACCTGTCCTTTGACATTTGTCACAAGAGGTAACATACCTATTGGCATCTTTGAATAGAGTGGGCCAATAAAAACCTGATTCGAGGACTTTATGTGCGGTCTTAATTCCACCGTAATGTCCTCCAGTTGGTCCTGAGTTGCAATGTTCCAAGATTTTCAATGCTTCTGTCCTTGTAACACATCTCCTAATGATTTGATCTGCATATTTACGGAAAATAAAAGGGTCTTCCTAGAAGTAGTTTTTCACATTAGTGAAGAATCACTTCTTTTACTGATGTGTCAACCCTTTTGGGATAATGTTAGCGGCTAAAAAATTTGTAATATCTGCAAACCAAGGTACCTCAAAATCAGATATAGCAAAAAATTATTCTTCAGGGAATGAATGATTTATTTCAATGTCATTTGGTTCTTTGGTACTTGAGTTTTCAAGCCTGGAGAGATGGTTAGCCACAAGATTTTTAGCTCATTTCTTATCATTAATCTACAAGTCAAATTCCTGCAATAATAAGATCCATCGAATGAGTCGAGGTTTTGCAACAGATTTAGTTAAAAGGTGGCGAAGAGCAGAATGGTCAGTATAAACGACAACTTTAGAAAATATTAAATATGACCTAAATTTATCGAATGCAAAAACCACAGCTAGCAGCTCTTTCTCCGTGGTGGTGTAGTTTTCTTGTGCGGTTGTCAAAGTCCTGCTAGCATAATAGATAGGTTGAAAATGTTTATCTCTTCGCTGTCCCAAAACTGCACTACTGTAAAATCACTCACATCACATATTAGTTCAAAAGGTGAATTCCAATCAGGTGCAATTATAATTGGAGCTTTAGTCAGTTTATCCTTTAAAGTATTAAATGCTTCAAAACACTCTTGATCGAAATTAAAAGGCACATCTCTTTCTAGTAATTTAGTCAAAGGCTTAGCTAATTTAGAAAAGTCTTTAATAAATCTTCTATAAAGCCTGGCATGTCCTAAGAAGCTTCTAATAACCTTAACCAAATTAGGGGGAGGTAGTTTTTCAATGGTTTCAATTTTAGATTTATCAACCTCAATCCCTCTACTAGAAATTTTATGTCCTAACACAATACCTTCTTGAACCACAAAGTGACATTTTTCCCAGTTAAGCACAAGGTTTTTTTCCTCACATATTATTAACACTCGTTTTAAATTTTTGAGGAAAAGATGGAAAGAGTTAACGAAAACTGAGAAATCATCCATAAATACCTCCATGATGTCTTCTACGAGTTCGTAAAAAATGGCCATCATGCAACACTGAAAAGTAGCAGGAGCATTGCATAATCCAAAAGGCATTTTAGGATAAGTAAACGTATCATATGGACATGTAAATTTCATCTTTTCTTGATCTTCAGGAGCTATTGGGATTTGGAAATAACAAGAGAGTCCGTCTAAAAAGCAGTAGTACATGTGTCTTGACAATCTTTCCAACATTTGGTCAATGAATGGAAAGGGAAAGTGATATTTTCTCGTGGCATCATTTAGCTTCCTATAATCAATGCACACTCTCTAACCTGTGACTATCCTTGTTGGGATTAATTCATTCTTCTCGTTGACTACAACAGTCATGCCTCCTTTCTTAGGAACAACCTGCACTGGACTCACCCAAGAACTGTCAGAAATAGGATAAATAATTCTAGCATCTAGGAGTTTAATTACCTCAGCTTTAACAACTTCCTCCATGTTGGGGTTCAGTCATCTTTGGGCTTGCACGCGTGGTTTATATTCATTTTCCATTAAAATTTTATGGGTGCAAAAAGAAGGGTTGATCCCTTTAATGTTAGAAATTTTCCAAGCTATGGCCTTTTTATGCTTTTTTAATACTTGGAGTAATTCCACTTTCTCCTTGGGTTGCAAGTTGGATGCAATAATTACCGGTAATATAGAATTATTTCCAAGGAATGCATATTCCAAGTGATTCGACAATTGTTTAAGTTCCAGTTTAGGAGGTTCGTCAATAGAGGGTTTTTGCTTAAGTTCATCTTTTGCCTTAATTCCCTCATGTTCTGCTAGTTTTGGGAAGGTTTCATTGGAGTTTAGTTCGGTTCCTATCTCAGAATCATCATCCACCCCCTCTCCTTGAGCGAGACACAGTTCCATCATGTCCTTGTGTACGATTTCCTGAAAAGATTCTTGAGTAGCATGATCAATAAAGTCAATAAAATAACATGAGTCGTCCTGTTCTCTAAAAAATCTCATGGCATCATAAATTTTAAAAATAATCTCTTCGTCACCTACTCTAAGTACCAATTTACCATCACCCACAACAATTACAACCCTAGCAGTGGCTAAAAATGGTCGACCTAAGATTAAAGGCACCTCAAATCTTCATCCATGTCAAGCATAACATAATCAACAGGGAATATAAATTTATCTACTTTTACAAGTACGTCCTCTATAATTCCCCTAGGATATTTAACAGATCCCTCAACTAATTGAATACTCATCCTAGTGGGTTTAGATTCCCCTAGACCAAGTTGTTTAAACATTTTATATGGCGTCAAATTAATGCTGGCACCTAAATCAGCTAGTGCTTTATCAACATTCAAACTAATGCAGGGAATAGTAAAACTTCCTGGATCTTTCAATTTGGTTGGAAATTTATTTTGGAGTAAAACTTAATTTAATCCCTGCACTTTAATTGAACACTTAATACTTAGAAATTATCTAACTATCATTTAATTCCCTTCCAAGACAACTCTATACATATTTAATAAAATATTTATAAACCCGATTAATGAAAACGGAGTCTCAGAAGTATGTTTTTCATACCCCTAAATTTTGTGTCGTTACATGCTTCCCATTCTACAATACTTTACTGACATAGTAAATCGGGTACTGGCAAGCTCCTTCTACCCTAATTAAAATAGTCACAATCATCTCCTTCGAGGTTGCCAAATAAAAATATGGAGCTTCTCCTACACGAGGTGACATTAACAATGGCGGGGACATGAGGTATTGCTTGAGTTTTCAAAAGCTATTTGACACTCTTCAGTCCAAGAAAAAGTTCTCAAGGATTTGAAGAAGGGCAAACATTTATCAGCCATTCTGGAAACAAATCTGTTAAGTGGGACCACTCTCCTTGTTAAACGTTGTATGTCTTTAATTGTTTTTGGGGGAGGCATATCCAAGATAGCATGAATCTTCTCCATATTAACTTCAATTCCCCTCTCTAAGACCATGTAACCCAAATATTTGCTAACTCTGACACCAAAATCACACTTTTCGAGATTAAGCTTCATGTTGTGAGCTCGTAGAACTTCGAATGTCTTTAACATGTCTCTAACATGCCTTTCCAATTTAGAATTTTTACTAACATACCATCAACATAAACCTCAATATTCGGTCCGATTTTCTCCTTAAAAATTCTATTCAACAACCTCTAATAGGTCGCACCTGTGTTCTTCAAACTGAAAGACATAACCTGATAGCAAAAAAAGCCTTCCTTAGTAACGAAGGTTGTTTTATCTTGATATTTTAAGGCCATAGGTATCTGATTATAGCTTGAGAAAGCATCCATAAAACTCAAAAACCTATGCCCTGAGGATGCATCAACCAACCTATCAACCAATGGTAAGGGAAATCTATCTCTAGGGTAAGCTTTGCAAAGGTTGGTGAAGTCAATACACATCCTCCACTTACCATTGGCCTTTTTCACAATCACTACATTTGAAACCCAATTAGGGTACGCCACATCTCTGATGATTCTTGCAGATAATAGTTTTCCCACTTCTGGCCTTACAGTGTGACAGCCCTAATTCCATTGCTCAAAACTTACTAAGCATTAAATGCTTACTCCGCTTCTTTGAATCTCTGTTTTATAGATTTTGGTTCGTCAGCTATCGGACTCAGGATTATTGAAGTCGAAGTCTCCCACACTATCAAAGCCCATTTTGGTACACTTTTGGTTGAACTTTGAAATGGCATGTATAGGACTACCCTTTTTGTTGTTGGTCATGGACCCTTTGGTTTTGTATAAATTTGGATAGCCATGCGAAAATGGCTTATATACACTTTGAGCTTAATATTATAATCGTCTTGTATGATGTTCATTAAGAGGTATGGAAATGTTTGGGAACGATTAGCCATTGGAATGGTTAATCATGATCATATTATGTGCTATATATGAAAAAGGGCTAGTTGAATCATGGAAACTATGTAATAGGTAAAGTCTACCTTAAAAATAGATGTTGATAGCAGCAGTGATGTGAATGTAAAATATCACTAAAAATAGTAGGAATGGAATTAAATAGTGAGCAAATTATGTAATCGAACCTTGATGAATATATTTTCATAGGAAAGTAACGAAACGATCATATGAACAGTATGTTAAGAGATATTTAAGTTTTCGTGAGACAGGACCAGAACGGTTTCTGGATTCCCTGTTCCGAATTTGGAAATTCATTATAAATTAACCAGAGATAATTATAAGTCATTCCCTATATGTATAGATTCCTTTTCGAGTCTAGTTTCTATAGAAACAAATGGAATCAGTATTGAAGCCCTGTACAGGGAGATATCTAAGTCGTAATGTGCAAAGGTCAGTGTAGTCAAACCCTGAAACAGGGGAGACTTTAGCTAATAAACTGTACTAATTGGCTCGACCAAAAATTCTAGAAAAAAAATTTGTAGATGAACATATGAGTCTAGTTTCAGGAAAAATTTACGGAACTGGTTTTCGAGTTTTGGAACTCGAGATATGATTTTTAAGGTGACAGTGACGCAGTTAGCCAGCTCGTCTGGAAATTTAAAATGGACTGTGCAAATAAGTGATTTAAGTCTGCGAACCCCTCGCGTCTGACTCCGACAACGGTCTCGGGTACGGGGTGTTACAATTTTATTGGTATCAGAGCTACGGTTTAGTCGATTCTAGGACTACCGTAATACGTTTAGGTCTAGTTATACATGCCATTATGTGATTATTTGATAGTATGGTGATTTCTGACAATTGAAAATGTGTTTATTTATAGTAATGGATCCCGATCCCGACCGAGCGGTAGCTGATGATCTTGAGAGTGTAGCGCCTGCTCCCGCACAAGGGACAGCTCCTGCGGACTCTCAACCTAATGCTAGTAATCTGAATGATGAAGCTAGACAAGCTTTTTATAGCGTGATGAATGATTGGTTCAACCAATACATTCGAACGAATACGGCTGTTCCACAACCTCCATTCTCGACAAATACCACCCCCGAACCTACAATACCTCCGGCAACTGACCAAATAAGGTCAAATAAACCCCCAGTTGACAGAATCCGAAAACACGGGGCTACTGAATTTAAAGCTACGGACAGCGATGATGCCGAGCAAGCTGAATTTTGGTTGGACAACACTATCCGGGTACTCGATGAGCTATCTTGCACACCCGATGAGTGCCTAAAGTGTACTATCTCCTTGCTACGTGATTCTGCCTACTATTGGTGGAATACGTTGAGTTCTGTTGTGCCTAGAGAGCAAGTAACTTGGAAGTTTTTCCAAACCGAGTTTCGAAAAAAGTATATCAGTCAGAAATTTATGGATCAAAAATGGAAGGAATTTCTTGAACTTAAACAAGGTTCCATGTCGGTTACCGACTATGAACGAAAATTTGTAAGGCTTAGCCGGTACGCGCGGGAATGCATTTCTTCAGAAGCCGTGATGTGTAAACGTTTCGAGGATGGGCTGAATGATGATATAAAGTTGTATGTTGGCATTTTGGAAATCCGAGAATTTGTGGCACTTGTCGAGCGGGCTTGCAAAGCCGAGGAGCTCAGTATGGAGAAAAGAAAAGCTGAGGTGGAAGCAAAGGAGTTTCGTAAGAGGTCTTCGGGGAAGCCCTTCCCACAGTCATCGAAGAAATTTAGAGATGGCTTAGGCCGATCTAGAGACACTTCGGGCTTATCTAGAGGAGATCGCGATCGACCCCTTGTGAGTGCACGAGTCACTTCGGTCGCCAGTGTTGGAAATGATCATCGAGACAGAACGGAGTGTCAGTATTGTGGTAAATGGCACTCGGGGAGTTGTAGATTCCATGACCGCTCCTGTTACAAGTGCGGGTCAGCTGACCACTTTATTAAAGATTGCCCGAGATTGTCTGAACAAAACGTAAATCAGAGTGGGAAACCTGGCGCTACTACTGCTCGGGGTAGACCATCTAGGAATACGGGCAATGCTAGTGGCGGTCAGAGAGGATCTAGAGATGCTATAACCAGATCTGAGGCTCGTGCTCCTGCTAGAGCTTACGCTATACACGCACGCGAGGATGCTTCCTCGCCAGATGTTATTACCGGTACTTTACCTCTCTTTGATACTAATGTGATTGCTTTGATTGACCCTGGTTCTACTCATTCTTATATATGTGAAACCTTAGCATCCAGTAAGACTCTACCTGTTGAGTCTACTGATTTCGTAATTCGGGTGTCAAATCCCTTGGGTCGTTACGTGCTTGTCGACAAAGTGTGTAAGAAATGTCCCCTAGTAATTCGAGGTTCCTGTTTTCCGGTGGACTTGATGCTTTTGCCGTTTGATGAATTTGATGTTATCCTCAATTTACATTGGTTGACCGTGCATGATGCGGTTGTGAATTGCAAAAGCAAGACTATTGATTTGAGGTGCGCAAACAACGAGATAATCCGAGTTGAGTCTACGGACTTAAAGGGGTTGCCAGCTGTAATATCATCAATGTTGGCCCAGAAATATCTAAGAAAGGGGTGCGAAGCATACCTTGCGTATGTACTTGATGAAAAAGAGTTAGAAAAGAAACCCAAATCTGTACCGGTGGTTTGTGAATACCCGGATGTTTTTCCCGAAAAATTACCGGGTTTACCACCTGTTCGGGAAGTAGAGTTTGGTATTGAGCTTGTACCTGAGACTACGCCGATTTCGATAGCTCCGTATCGTATGGCACCAACCGAGTTAAAAGATTTGAAAGCTCAGCTGCAAGAATTGACGGATAGAGGTTTCGCTCGACCAAGTTTCTCACCTTGGGGTGCACCAGTATTGTTTGTGAAAAAGAAGGACGGAACCATGAGGTTGTGCATCGACTATCGTCAGCTGAATAGAATGACAATAAAGAATAAATATCCGTTACCGCGTATTGACGATTTGTTTGATCAACTAAAGGGAGCCTCGGTGTTTTCAAAGATAGATTTGAGATCGGGTTATTATCAGTTGCGAATTCGAGATTCGGATATACCCAAAACTGCTTTCAAAACGAGATACGGCCACTACGAGTTCTTAGTATTGCCGTTTGGGCTCACTAATGCCCCTGCGGTATTTATGGATTTGATGAATCGGATCTTCAGGCAGTATTTCGACCGATTCGTAGTTGTGTTTATTGATGACATCTTGGTCTATTCAAGAGATGAGACCGAACATGCTGAGCACCTAAGACTAGTGTTGCAAATTTTACGGGATAAGCAGTTATATGCTAAGTTCAGTAAGTGTGAGTTCTGGTTAAGAGAGGTTAGCTTCTTGGGTCATGTGGTATCCGCATCGGGTATTCGAGTGGACCCGAGCAAAATTTTAGCCATACTTAACTGGAAGCCTCCGAGAAATATTACTGAGGTTCGAAGCTTTTTGGGACTTGTCGATTACTACCGACGGTTTGTAAAAGGTTTCTCGATGATAGCCACACCAATGACGAAGCTACTTCAAAAAGATGTTAAGTTCGAATGGACGGAAAAATGTCAGAAAAGTTTCGATCAACTGAAAACTTATCTGACTGAAGCTCCAATTCTAGTGCAGCCCGAATCAGGCAAAGAGTTTGTCATTTATAGTGATGCCTCCCTACTTGGGTTGGGTTGCGTATTGATGCAAGAGGGTCGAGTTGTGGCCTATGTGTCGAGACAATTAAAGCCACATGAGAAAAATTATCCGACCTATGATCTCGAATTAGCTGCCATCGTATTCGCTTTGAAAATATGGAGACATTACTTATTTGGTGAAAAGTGCCATTATTTTCGGATCACAAAAGTCTCAAATATTTGATGACTCAAAGAGACTTGAATCTGCGACAAAGGCGTTGGCTTGAGTTGTTGAAAGATTATGAACTTGTCATTGACTATCACCCGGGAAAGGCTAATGTGGTTGCGGATGCCTTAAGTCGTAAATCACTGTTTGCTTTAAGAGCGATGAATGTACACTTGTCTGTTCTATCCGACAATGTGTTAGTGGCAGAATTAAAGGCCAAACCATTGTTGATTCATCAAATTCGTGAAGCTCAGAAAGTCGATGATGAACTGGTTGCAAAACGGGCTGAATGTGTTTCGAATATGGAATCAGAGTTTCAAATTGATGATGACGATTGTTTGAGGTTCAGAAGTTGGTTGTGTGTTCCAAGAAATTCAGAACTCATTTCGATGATTCTGAACGAAGCTCATTGTAGCCGAATGTCGATTCACCCGGGGAGTATGAAAATGTACAACGATCTGAGACGTCAGTTTTGGTGGCATGGTATGAAACGAGACATTTCCGATTTTATTTCGAAGTGTTTAATATGTCAGCAAGTAAAGGCGAAACATCAAGTGCCTACGGGTTTACTCCAGCCAATCATGATACCTGAATGGAAATGGGATCGAGTCACGATGGATTTCGTATCTGGGTTGCCAGTATCGGCAAGTAAGAAAGATGCGATTTGGGTTGTTGTGGATAGATTGACTAAGTCGGCTCACTTTATCCCCGTACGTACGGATTTTTCATTGGATAAACTTGCTAAATTGTACATTTCTCAGATTGTGAGATTACACGGGGTACCTATCTCTATTGTATCAGATAGAGATCCGAGATTCACCTCGCGATTTTGGAAGAAATTACAAGAAGCTTTGGGTACCAAGCTGCATTTTAGCACCGCTTTTCATCCACAAACCGATGGTCAATCCGAGCGGATAATTCAGATACTTGAGGATATGTTGAGATGTTGCATCCTCGAGTTTAGTGGTTCATAGGAACGGTATTTACCTTTGATTGAATTCGCTTACAACAATAGTTTTCAATCAAGTATTAAGATGGCACCTTATGAGGCTTTGTACGGGCGTAAATGCCGTATGCCATTGTTTTGGACCGAGCTCGGTGAAAGCAAAATTTTCGGAGTGGATTTGATTAAAGATGCTGAATAGAAAGTAAAAATAATTCGTGAAAGTCTGAAGGCAGCATCAGATCGTCAGAAGTCGTATGCGGATTTAAAACGAAGAAATATTGAGTATCAGGTGGGAGACAAAGCGTTTCTTAAGGTTTCACCTTGGAAAAAGATACTCAGATTTGGCCGTAAGGGCAAATTGAGTCCGAGATTCATTGGGCCGTATGAAATCTCCGAACGAGTTGGTCCAGTTGCGTATAGATTGATTTTGCCCCCTGAACTTGAAAAGATTCATGACGTCTTTCATGTTTCGATGCTTCGACGTTATAGATCTGATCCATCGCACATAATTAATCCATCAGAGGTTGAAATTCAACCTGATATGAGTTATGAAGAAGAACCGATTCGTATCCTGGCTCGTGAAGTGAAAGAGTTACGAAACAAAAGGGTTCCGTTAGTGAAAGTGTTATGGCTCAAACACGGGATCGAAGAAGCTACTTGGGAAACCGAGAATGCCATGAAAGAACAATACCCAAACCTATTTACCGGTAAGATTTTCGGGGATGAAAATTTCTTAAGTGGGGGAGAGTTGTGACAGCCCTAAATTGACCCTAGTCGAAAAGTGGTTTTGGGACCACGAAACTGAGTCTTATAAATAATTAAAGGTTATATTCTGTGTTTATGATGTGCGTAAATGCTTGTGTGATAGTTCCATACTTTAATTTGGTCAGTGTATGTGAAATTTATGAGTAGGGACTTATGTGAGGCAATTTAGAAATATGCTAGGCAAGTGTTAAAGTGGCCTATTAATATATGTGGGAAAGTGCTTGTCCTTGCATGTCAAATTAGCCAAATTAAAGCATAGTGGCCGGCCATGCTTACTCCGCTTCTTTGAATCTCTGTTTTATAGATTTTGGTTCGTCAGCTATCGGACTCGGGATTATTGAAGTTGAAGTCTCCCACACTATCAAAGCCCCTTTTGGTACACTTTTGGTTGAACTTTGAAATGGCATGTATAGGACTACCCTTTTTGTTGTTGGTCATGGACCCTTTGGTTTTGTATAAATTTGGATAGCCATGCGAAAATGGCTTATATACACTTTGAGCTTAATATTATAATCGTCTTGTATGATGTTCATTAAGAGCTATGGAAATGTTTGGGAACAATTAGCCATTGGAATGGTTAATCATGATCATATTATGTGCTATATATGAAAAAGGGCTAGTTGAATCATGGAAACTATGTAATAGGTAAAGTCTACCTTAAAAATAGATGCTGATAGCAGCAGTGACGTGAATGTAAAATATCACTAAAAATAGTAGGAATGGAATTAAATAGTGAGTAAATTATGTAATCGAACCTTGATGAATATATTTTCATAGGAAAGTAACGAAACGATCATATGAACAGTATGTTAAGAGATATTTAAGTTTTCGTGAGACAGGGCCAGAACGGTTTCTGGATTCCCTATTCCGAATTTGGAAATTCATTATAAATTAAACAAAGATAATTATAAGTCATGCCATATATTTAGAGATTCCTTTTCGAGTCTAGTTTCTATAGAAACAAACGGAATCAGTATTGAAGCCCTGTACAGGGAGATATCCAAGTCGTAATGCACAAAGGTCAGTGTAGTCGAACCCGGAAACAGGGGAGACTTTAGCTAATAAACTGTACTAATTGGCTTGACCAAAAATTCTAGAAAAAAATTTGTAGATGAACATATGAGTCTAGTTTCAGGAAAAATTTACGGAACTGGTTTTCGAGTTTTGGAACTCGAGATATGATTTTTAAGGTGACAGTGATGCAGTTAGCCAGCTCGTCTGGAAATTTAAAATGGACTGTGCAAATAAGTGATTTAAGTCTGCGAACCCCTCGTGTCTGACTCCGGCAACGGTCTCGGGTACGGGGTGTTACAATTTTATTGGTATCAGAGCTACGGTTTAGTCGATTCTAGGACTACCGTAATACGTTTGGGTCTAGCTATACATGCCATTATGTGATTATTTGATAGTGTGGTGATTTCTGACAATTGAAAATGTGTTTATTTATAGTAATGGATCCCGATCCCGACCGAGCGGTAGCTGATGATCTTGAGAGTGTAGCGCCTGCTCCCGCACAAGGGACAGCTCCTGCGGACTCTCAACCTAATGCTAGTAATCCGAATGATGAAGCTAGACAAGCTTTTTATAGCGTGATGAATGATTGGTTCAACCAATACATTCGAACGAATACGGCTGTTCCACAACCTCCATTCCCGACAAATACCACCTCCGCACCTACAATACCTCCGGCAACTGACCAAATAAGGTCAAATAAACCCCCAGTTGACAGAATCCGAAAACACGGGGCTACTGAATTTAAAGCTACGGACAGCGATGATGCCGAGCAAGCTGAATTTTGGTTGGACAACACTATCTGGGTACTCGATGAGCTATCTTGCACACCCGATGAGTGCCTAAAGTGTACTATCTCCTTGCTACGTGATTCTGCCTACTATTGGTGGAATACGTTGACTTCTGTTGTGCCCAGAGAGCAAGTAAATTGGAAGTTTTTCCAAACCGATTTTCAAAAAAAGTATATCAGTCAGAAATTTATGGATCAAAAACGGAAGGAATTTCTTGAACTTAAACAAGGTTCCATGTCGGTTACCGACTATGAACGAAAATTTGTAAGGCTTAGCCGGTACGCGCGGGAATGCATTTCTTCAGAAGCCGTGATGTGTAAACGTTTCGAGGATGGGCTGAATGATGATATAAAGTTGTTTGTTGGCATTTTGGAAATCCGAGAATTTGTGGCACTTGTCGAGCGGGCTTGCAAAGCCGAGGAGCTCAGTATGGAGAAAAGAAAAGCTGAGGTGGAAGCAAAGGAGTTTCGTAAGAGGTCTTCGGGGAAGCCCTTCCCACAGTCATCGAAGAAATTTAGAGATGGCTTAGGCCGATCTAGAGACACTTCGGGCTTATCTAGAGGAGATCGCGATCGACCCCCTGTGAGTGCACGAGTCACTTCGGTCGCCAGTGTTGAAAATGATCATCGAGACAGAACGGAGTGTCAGTATTGTGGTAAATGGCACTCGGGGAGTTGTAGATTCCATGACCGCTCCTGTTACAAGTGCGGGTCAGCTGACCACTTTATTAAAGATTGCCCGAGATTGTCTGAACAAAACGTAAATCAGAGTGGGAAACCTGGCGCTACTACTGCTCGGGGTAGACCATCTAGGAATACGGGCAATGCTAGTGGCGGTCAGAGAGGATCTAGAGACGCTACAACCAGATCTGAGGCTCGTGCTCCTGCTAGAGCTTACACTATACGCGCACGCGAGGATGCTTCCTCGCCAGATGTTATTACCGGTACTTTACCTCTCTTTGATACTAATGTGATTGCTTTGATTGACCCTGGCTCTACTCATTCTTATATATGTGAAACCTTAGCATCCAGTAAGACTCTACCTGTTGAGTCTACTGAGTTCGTAATTCGGGTGTCAAATCCCTTGGGTCGTTACGTGCTTGTCGACAAAGTGTGTAAGAAATGTCCCCTAGTAATTCGAGGTTCCTGTTTTCTGGCGGACTTGATGCTTTTGTCGTTTGATGAATTTGATGTTATCCTCGGTTTACATTGGTTGACCATGCATGATGCGGTTGTGAATTGCAAAAGCAAGACTATTGATTTGAGGTGCGCAAACAACGAGATAATCCGAGTTGAGTCTACAGACTTAAAGGGGTTGCCAGCTGTAATATCATCAATGTTGGCCCAGAAATATCTAAGAAAGGGGTGCGAAGCATACCTTGCGTATGTACTTGATGACAAAGAGTTAGAAAAGAAACCCGAATCTGTACCGGTGGTTTGTGAATACCCGGATGTTTTTCCCGAAAAATTACCGGGTTTACCACCTGTTCGGGAAGTAAAGTTTGGTATTGAGCTTGTACCTGGGACTACGCCGATTTCGATAGCTCCGTATCGTATGGCACCAACCGAGTTAAAAGATTTGAAAGCTCAGTTGCAAGAATTGACGGATAAAGGTTTCGCTCGACCAGGTTTCTCACCTTGGGGTGCACCAGTATTGTTTGTGAAAAAGAAGGACGGAACCATGAGGTTGTGCATCGACTATCGTCAGCTGAATAGAATGACAATAAAGAATAAATATCCGTTACCGCGTATTGATGATTTGTTTGATCAACTAAAGGGAGCCTCGGTGTTTTCAAAGATAGATTTGAGATCGGGTTATTATCAGTTGCGAATTCGAGATTCGGATATACCCAAAACTGCTTTCAAAACGAGATACGGCCACTACGAGTTCTTAGTATTGCCGTTTGGGCTCACTAAAGCCCCTGCGGTATTTATGGATTTGATGAATCGGATCTTCAGACAGTATTTGGACCGATTCGTAGTTGTGTTTATTGATGACATCTTGGTCTATTCAAGAGATGAGACCGAACATGCTGAGCACCTGAGACTAGTGTTGCAAATTTTACGGGATAAGCAGTTATATGCTAAGTTCAGTAAGTGTGAGTTCTGGTTAAGAGAGGTTAGCTTCTTGGGTCATGTGGTATTCGCATCGGGTATTCGAGTGGACCCGAGCAAAATTTTAGCCATACTTAACTGGAAGCCTCCGAGAAATATTACTGAGGTTCGAAGCTTTTTGGGACTTGCCGGTTACTACCGACGGTTTGTAAAAGGTTTCTCGATGATAGCCACACCAATGACGAAGCTACTTCAAAAAGATGTTAAGTTCGAATGGACGGAAAAATGTCAGAAAAGTTTCGATCAACTGAAAACTTATCTGACTGAAGCTCCAATTCTAGTGCAGCCCGAATCAGGCAAAGAGTTTGTCATTTATAGTGATGCCTCCCTACTTGGGTTGGGTTGCGTATTGATGCAAGAGGGTCGAGTTGTGGCCTATGTGTCGAGACAATTAAAGCCACATGAGAAAAATTATCCGACCTATGATCTCGAATTAGCTGCCATCGTATTCGCTTTGAAAATATGGCGACATTACTTATTTGGCGAGAAGTGCCATGTATTTTCGGATCACAAAAGTCTCAAATATTTGATGACTCAAAGAGACTTGAATCTGCGACAAAGGCGTTGGCTTGAGTTGTTGAAAGATTATGAACTTGTCATTGACTATCACCCGGGAAAGGCTAATGTGGTTGCGGATGCCTTAAGTCGTAAATCACTGTTTGCTTTACGAGCGATGAATGTACACTTGTCTGTTCTATCCGACAATGTGTTAGTGGCGGAATTAAAGGCCAAACCATTGTTGATTCATCAAATTCGTGAAGCTCAGAAAGTCGATGATGAACTGGTTGCAAAACGGGCTGAATGTGTTTCGAATATGGAATCAGAGTTTCAAATTGATGATGACGATTGTTTGAGGTTCAGAAGTTGGTTGTGTGTTCCAAGAAATTCAGAACTCATTTTGATGATTCTGAACGAAGCTCATTGTAGCCGAATGTCGATTCACCCGGGGAGTATGAAAATGTACAACGATCTGAAACGTCAGTTTTGGTGGCATGGTATGAAACGAGACATTCTGATTTTATTTCGAAGTGTTTAATATGTCAGCAAGTAAAGGCAGAACATCAAGTGCCTATGGGTTTACTCCAGCCAATCATGATACCTGAATGGAAATGGGATCGAGTCACGATGGATTTCGTATCTGGGTTGCCAGTATCGGCAAGTAAGAAAGATGCGATTTGGGTTGTTGTGGATAGATTGACTAAGTCGGCTCACTTTATCCCCGTACGTACGGATTTTTCATTGGATAAACTTGCTAAATTGTACATTTCTCAGATTGTGAGATTACACGGGGTACCTATCTCTATTGTATCAGATAGAGATCCGAGATTCACCTCGCGATTTTGGAAGAAATTACAAGAAGCTTTGGGTACCAAGCTGCATTTTAGCACCGCTTTTCATCCACAAACCGATGGTCAATCCGAGTGGATAATTCAGATACTTGAGGATATGTTGAGATGTTGCATCCTCGAGTTTAGTGGTTCATAGGAACGGTATTTACCTTTGATTGAATTCGCTTACAACAATAGTTTTCAATCAAGTATTAAGATGGCACCTTATGAGGCTTTGTACGGGCGTAAATGCCGTATGCCATTGTTTTGGACCGAGCTCGGTGAAAGCAAAATTTTCGGAGTGGATTTGATTAAAGATGCTGAATAGAAAGTAAAAATAATTCGTGAAAGTCTGAAGGCAGCATCAGATCGTCAGAAGTCGTATGCGGATTTAAAACGAAGAAATATTGAGTATCAGGTGGGAGACAAAGCGTTTCTTAAGGTTTCACCTTGGAAAAAGATACTCAGATTTGGCCGTAAGGGCAAATTGAGTCCGAGATTCATTGGGCCGTATGAAATCTCCGAACGAGTTGGTCCAGTTGCGTATAGATTGATTTTGCCCCCTGAACTTGAAAAGATTCATGACGTCTTTCATGTTTCGATGCTTCGACGTTATAGATCTGATCCATCGCACATAATTAATCCATCAGAGGTTGAAATTCAACCTGATATGAGTTATGAAGAAGAACCGATTCGTATCCTGGCTCGTGAAGTGAAAGAGTTACGAAACAAAAGGGTTCCGTTAGTGAAAGTGTTATGGCTCAAACACGGGATCGAAGAAGCTACTTGGGAAACCGAGAATGCCATGAAAGAACGATACCAAAACCTATTTACCGGTAAGATTTTCGGGGACGAAAATTTCTTAAGTGGGGGAGAGTTGTGACAGCCCTAAATTGACCCTAGTCGGAAAGTGGTTTCGGGACCACGAAACTGAGTTTTATAAATAATTAAAGGTTATATTCTGTGTTTATGATGTGCGTAAATGCTTGTGTGATAGTTCCATACTTTAATTTGGTCAGTGTATGTGAAATTTATGAGTAGGGACTTATGTGAGGCAATTTAGAAATATGCTAGGCAAGTGTTAAAGTGGCCTATTAATATATGTGGGAAAGTGCTTGTCCTTGCATGTCAAATTAGCCAAATTAAAGCATAGTGGCCGGCCATGCTATGGGTGGAAACATGTCACAAACATGTTATGTTAGTGATGTATGTTAGGAAAAATAAAATAAGGAGAATGGTAATAAAATAATGAAAGGGAATATGATGAAAACAAAGAAAAAAAAAGTGTCCATCCTTTTTCATTTCTTTTGCCCGAAGTTCTAAGGAAGAAGGAAGGAGCTCTTGCTTCATGCTCGGCTTGGAAGAGGATTAGGAAGAGGTTCGGCCATACTTGCATCTAGGTTAAGGTAAGTTTGATGTTGTGCCATGAGATTCATGCATGTTTTTAGTTGTTAGCTTGAGTTCTAACTAGCCCATGGTTTAAATCTTTGCTATGTGAGGGAGATGATACTCGGCTATGGGTGTTGTCTTCTTGGTGGATGTTTGATGTTGTGTTGGTGAGGTATGAAGATGATAGAGTGTGTGTGAGAATTTGAAAAAGTTAGGTCTTAGCAACTTCATGAAGCAATCGGCCATGGTATATCCATAAGTATGATTTATGCTTGTTATGTTACTCATGGTTAAAATGATTCGGCTATGCTTCATGTAAAAATAAAATATACATGTGAATTCGGATATATGTTTATATTTGGTTAATGATTTATCCTTGTGAAGTATAAATTTGTAACATGATTTGAGTTGGAAGTTATTATAATGTATTTGTGCATTCGGGTATATGATGAAAATATATGAAATGGTTATAATCGACCTTATGATTCGGCTCTTGCACATATATATATATATGTTTGCACATGATGTATTGGTATGCCATTTATGGGTGGTATTAAGTATATAATTGGCCTCAACATATACATGCATACTCGGCCACATGAGAAGATTAGTGTTGCATGTATTCGGTTAGAGGCAAGCATATTGATGCCTTTATCTTGGTTTAGACAATCGGCTAAAAGGGAGTGTGGGTTAATATGTTGAGTTGATGCATGATTTCACATGTATGTGACTTTAATGTCTAATGTATTTATATGGGCTAAGTACCTTGAGTTCCTCTTTTCGATGCTCAAATGATTAAATCAATTCATTTGTTAAATTAAGCTCAAGAGCAAAGGGGAACTAAATCCGATAAAGGGAAGGAAAAAGTGGTCGAATAGCCATCGAAATCGTTCGACAACATCCGAGGTAAGTTTTCGAGTAACGAGACTTAGTTACCGATTTGATTAAGTCATGATGTATGAGCATAACAAATATGCAGTGATATGATGATTCTACTTGAATCATATGTTGAGTTAATTAGTCTATACGTATGACGGGTAGCCGTATGTGCATAGAGATAGTGTCATAAAGCAAATTAAATCATGCTGTTTGTATGTGGCTAGTGAGCCGAAAATGGGATTGCTTAATACGTGACGTGTGTTTGAACTCCAACTATGAAAATGAAATATAGATGTGTCATGATTTATTGATATGTGTATGAATATTTGGATGATAACCGGGCTAAGTCCCGAAGGCATCTGCGCTAGTGACTAGTTCCGGGCAAGTCCCGACAGCAGTTGTGCGAGTTACTAAATCCGGGCTAAGTCCCGAAGGCATTTGTGCGAGTTACTAAATCCAGGCTAAGTCCCGAAGGCAATTGTGCGAGTTACTCTAACCGGGCTATGTCCCGAAGGCATTTGAGCGAGTATCTATGTCCGGTTAAATTCTGAAGGTACGTGATTTGGGAATGAGCGATCTGCTGTAATAATTTCAATTAATACGCTCGTAAAAACTCAACAATGAGGTATGTGTTGTACATGCATTGGATTAATTGATTCCTCTTAAATAGTATTCGCTCAGTCGATTAAGGAGCTTCCGGTTTTGGTTAAGTTGATCCCTTATGTATGAATATAAGGGTTGGAAGTGTGAAGTAGGACTGATTTTTGAGAATATATGTGTATATGAAATTATCCGTTTAGTTATATGAATGCTATACTTCAGTTGAGCCTAATTCCATTGCTCAAAACTTACTAAGCATTAAATGCTTACTCCGCTTCTTTGAATCTCTGTTTTATAGATTTTGGTTCGTCAGCTATCGGACTCGGGATTATTGAAGTTGAAGTCTCCCACACTATCAAAGCCCCTTTTGGTACACTTTTGGTTGAACTTTGAAATGGCATGTATAGGACTACCCTTTTTGTTGTTGGTCATGGACCCTTTGGTTTTGTATAAATTTGGATAGCCATGCGAAAATGGCTTATATACACTTTGAGCTTAATATTATAATCGTCTTGTATGATGTTCATTAAGAGGTATGGAAATGTTTGGGAACGATTAGCCATTGGAATGGTTAATCATGATCATATTATGTGCTATATATGAAAAAGGGCTAGTTGAATCATGGAAACTATGTAATAGGTAAAGTCTACCTTAAAAATAGATGCTGATAGCAGCAGTGATGTGAATGTAAAAAATCACTAAAAATAGTAGGAATGGAATTAAATAGTGAGTAAATTATGTAATCGAACCTTGATGAATATATTTTCATAGGAAAGTAACGAAATGATCATATGAACAGTATGTTAAGAGATATTTAAGTTTTCGTGAGACAGGGCCAGAACGGTTTCTGGATTCCCTATTCCGAATTTGGAAATTCATTATAAATTAAACAGAGATAATTATAAGTCATGCCATATATGTATAGATTCCTTTTCGAGTCTAGTTTCTATAGAAACAAACGGAATCAGTATTGAAGCCCTTTACAAGGAGATATCCAAGTCGTAATGCGCAAAGGTCAGTGTAGTCGAACCCGGAAACAGGGGAGACTTTAGCTAATAAACTGTACTAATTGGCTAGACCAAAAATTCTAGAAAAAAAAATTTGTAGATGAACATATTAGTCTAGTTTCAGGAAAAATTTACGGAACTGGTTTTCGAGTTTTGGAACTCGAGATATGATTTTTAAGGTGACAGTGACGCAGTTAGCCAGCTCGTCTGGAAATTTAAAATGGACTGTGCAAATAAGTGATTTAAGTCTGCGAACCCCTCGTGTCTGACTCCGGCAACGGTCTCGGGTACGGGGTGTTACATACAGCTTCAACCACTTGCGGTGCAAACTTTCTTTTCTTCTGTTTAACTGGTTTAATTTCAGGAATAACATTTAACCTGTGAACAATTACCTGAGGATCCACCCCCGGCATATTTGCGGTCGACCATGAAAAAAATCAGAATTTGCCCTTAGGCAATAAGCTAATTAGGCAATGAGCTAAATCTTCCTTTTCCTCTACTGCTATTGTTGACAAAATTCTCACTATCTTATCTGTATCATCATAAAATAATTGTAAAGTTTCCATAGCTTCTATTGCTTCTGGTTTCTTAACTCTCTCTGTAACACCCTATACCTAGCTTGGTCATCGAGCCCGAATATAAAGATGCCACACTACAGTCTCACTACTTGTACGTTACAATGTTCACTATTGTAAAGCCGACACAAGTAATTCATAGCATTTGCACAAGTTTTAAAACGTACATGCATTAAACATTATTAAAACATGCTGGATATGCATCAATGTAACTAACCGTGTTAAAAATTCAAGCTTTTGGACCGCTTAGAAAAATTTCCGAGAAAATCACATAGGTATTGATATTGACTTTAGGGTACCGAATTTTCTTTAAGTGGTATCAATACCACTTGGAAAATTGATACCAAACCTGCATTTTGTTTCTCGCATAAAAATCAGACTATAAAAAATTACCAGTACCTGTCATAGAGTATCCATACATTTACCCCAAGTATCGATACTCGAGCAAAGGTATTGATACCAAATCTCTAAACTGACTTTCATGTATGTTTCAAAACATAGAGGTATCATTTTTAAAACCCGATTATTAATACCTTTGCTATAGACCTAAAAAATACAACATACAAAAGTATTTAGTCATTTCAATTTAGTTTCTAAACTTCATGCATCAAATACTTTAACAACTAATCATCCAAACGGCTAAATTTAACAGTTCAAAAAATCAAAAATGTGTCTGAGCAAAAAAGCATCATTAATTTTTATAAACCTAAGCATATTTATAACTCATAAGCCTCATAAACAAAAGAAAAAACTAGCAAAATGTTCAAAACTAACATGGTCGACCATATTGCTTTATTCCCCCTAACGTAAATAAATAATTAATGAACACCTACAGAATACTAACAAGTCTTCCTAAGATTACTCCCTCAGAAAAACCACACCGCCCACACCGAAATGCCACTAATCTGTATATATTGAAAAGAGTGGGTGAGCTTAACAAGTTCAGTGAATGATTAGAATAATTGCTACGCAAACATGTCATCATGCATCCACAACACCATCATATATATACACAAATACAATGTTCTTATGTCTAGTGTCATATAATACCTATTCATGCATAATCTATTAGTTCATTTACATAGCATTTACATACTCATTCAAGCATATATCATATAACACAATCCATTAATTATGTATCACATTTCACACAATCATGTATTACGATAATTGACTCTTGAGGTTTGGAACATAAAGTGAGCACTATCATTACATATCGAATACATAGATTTCCAATTACACCAAATGACTCATAGAGTCGAACATATCCTATAAGTGAAGCATAGGGCTAACACTCTTTTTATTTCCCCTACATGTCCCATTGAACGGAGCTTAGCTCATATTCCCTTACCCCTCCAACATGTCCCAGGGCCTCAACGCCCAAAATCATTGTCATATAGGTGAGAACTCACAATCCTATGGCATGTCAACTATATCCAACGGTTTCAAGATCACAAGGCCAAAATATTTGAAACAAACACATATCACTTATCGATTATTCATGCACTATCACTGCATATTTGCATTTTGAGCAAAACACTGTCACTAACATTTAACATATGCATAACGTGTACACATTTGCACTTTCACAATAGTTATCACAATCACATATTACATGTTATAACATCTTGTCCCAATTCAAAAATTCACATTTGCATAAGAATATAATTCACAAGATAAACATAAGTATGAGAAAGCTTACACTCGGAATTTAGAGTAGGGGTTTAGCTACTACTAAATTCTCAAATAACACATGACTTGTGTCTACGAGCAATGATTCTAAACACTCACCAATATGCTTTCACCGAGAAGACAAAAGCTCAATCTATACTTTCCTAGCTTATAGATGGTCCTCGCGAATCCGAAGCTTTAACACAATAAATTCACACATGAATATATTCAAAAATTATCCAAGGAATCACCACAAGTAATAAAAAACATAAGCCTAAACTAAGTTATCTTGTAATCGAAACCTTTAACATAAAAAGCTTTAAATTAGAATATCTCGGTCTATACTCAGTTTTTTCACCTAAAACCAGACATGATCTTACACTGACTATCGATGCCATGTCCCAAACATGATCTTACACTGGCTTATCCATTAAGTCAATGCCATGTCCCAGACATGGTCTTACACTTGCTCTCACACCTCCGTGTCGATACCATGTCCCAGATATAGTCTTACACTGGCACCTCTATACGTGCCGATGCCATGTCCTAGACATGGTCTTACACTGACACATCTTGTAACCAACGCATGTCCCAGGCATGTCTTACACTGGCTTACATTAAGAGGCCGATGCATGTCCTAGACATGTCTTACACTAGCTCTTGTCTCAAAGCTAATGCCATGTCTTAGACATGGTCTTACACTGGCTCTCATAATATGGCTGATGCATGTCCCAGACATGTCTTACACTAGCACACAAATAACCCAAATGTCAAGGCATGAATATCCGATTTATTTCCTAAGGTTCAAACGGGAATTCTATAATTTCAATATTCAACATACATAATCATTTCCACAAACAAGCAATTTATGCTATATCAATTCAAACACATATAATAACAATGTAGTTGTATTATTTACATACAACTTACCTCGGATTACAAAATGTAGGCGGCTAGACGATTTACTCAACCTGCTTGGTCTTCCCCCTGTCTAAATCCGGTTTTCGTGTTTCTTGATCTAAAATAATAAAAATTCAATCATTTAATCTCCAAATAAATTTAAGCAATCATAAGTTCACATTTTTGGAAAAATGACCATTTTGCCCTTAGACTTTCACAAAATGACCATTTTACCCCTAGGCTCGAAAATCGATTTTTATCAAATTTCATGAAATATTAAGCCTATCTAGACCCTTATTATCCTTATAGTGACCCAAAATTCCATTTTTTTCACAACAGTACCATTGATTTTACAAACTTTACAAAATGGTCCTTTTTAGGGTTTTCATGAGAAGTTCTTTCACAAAAGTTGTTCACTACACCCTTAAGATTCATTTTCTTCCACAAAAACTCAGCAAACATCATAAAACCTTTCATGGAAAAACCCTAGACTATTAACCATTTTGCAAAATGGTCCCCTCATTAGCTAGCTCATGCTACAAGGGTTCCAAAAGTACAAAAATTATCAAAAATAACCTTCAAATTGACTTACTTGCAAGAGGATAGCTTGGATGAAATTTTTGAAGCTTAAAACCCATATTTTTCTAGTATGAATGATGGGTAGAAGATGATAGAAAATAAAAATATCATTCTCTCCTTATTCAATTTTATTTTTAACCAATTTAGTCACCGAAACCTACCTAACGTAATCAACTTGGTCAAATCTTGTTCCTATGGCCACCCAAGCTTCTTTTAAAGGTCTAATTTTACTTTAAAGGCCTCCAATTATGTTTCTCTAGCTATTTAGTATATCTATCAAGTAAAATACAACTTTTACCCTTTATGCATTTAGTCCTTTTTCAAAATTAAGCTTCCAAACGCTAAAATTAATTCACCAAAATTTTCATGCACCTATATAAACATGCTATAACTCTAATATAATAATAAAATAATTTCTCTGACTTTGGATTGGTGGTCCCAAAACCACCGTTTCGACTGAGCCCAAAATCGAGCTGTTACAAAACATGTGAGCAATTATAAGGTATAACGTATGAAAATGATTTATTATAGGTATGATATTGAAATATATGTAATTGATGCACATACGAACTTAGTAAAAGCTTAGGATACGATTGGCATGTTAATAGGGTTATTTACGTGCTTGATCAGAGATTTTACATGTTAATAACGAGATTTAGCATTTGTTGTAGATTCTTAGGTTATTTAACGAGATCTAGCCCTATATTAGATCCTCAAGTGATTTAATGAGATCTAGCCTTGTTGCAAATTCTTGAGTTACAAGTAACATAGGTTTGGCCAGGACGGGTAACCTGATGTAATTTTAGCTCGAATGAGAACCTTAGTTCACCCGTTCATTCGAGTCTATTTTACTAAAGTTCCATTGGGCGATATACATTATAATTGAAATGGAAATGTTTGAAAATGTATCAAGTATGAAATGCTATATGCTTATTTAATGATATGAGGCATTAGTACTTCAATATTAAGTGATGTTATTCATGTTGTGAAAGCATGTCTAACCTATTTGAATGTTAATGTTGGCATTTGATCGTCGAGTCCAGTCTATAGAATGTCACAACCCAAACTATGATTTAATTTACTCTTTCAACCAGGTTTATCCTCAGTACTGAAGGAAAGATGATAAGAATAAAACTACTATTTTTACTAATTAAATTCAAAACTTTCAAAATATATGTCAATGACTAAACTTTAATTCAATATACAACCAAGTCACCAATTAGTCTTTAACATAATTAAAATAGTCACTTGTACAATAATTTGTATCCCAACAATTAAATTTCATTTACAATAAAGACTTTGAGACTTTGGCTCTAGGTCACCTGGTTGTACGCAAGTTACAACTAAGGAACAAATTTGTCATTGCACGATGAATGCTAGCCTAGTCCCTTATCGAACCTCCAAATCCCCCTATGTACCTACAATTTATACTAACACTAGTGAGTTCTAAAAAACTTAGTGAATAGAGTATTGTGCTAGTTTTTGACCGCCTCTGAATGTACTAACATTCAGAGTGTGAATACTATAACTAAATATATGAATTTGAGGTGGTATATGCAAGTATATGGGTCAGATTGTAATATAGTTTATTTATAATGAAAACTTAGTAAGTATTCTGAAGATCGTACCTAATCTGTTGTAATTCAGTGTAGCAGATTAAACTAGTTTTTACATTTAAGGAGCTTGGATACAAGCATTTTTGTTACGTTTTAGGTAAGTTTTCATAGTTTTATTTACATTTAATAAAATGTGCAAATTGAGTAATTTATTGACCTTAAAGGCCAAATGAGGCCTAAGGGTGAGCTAACGTACTTTTTGAGTGTGCAGGAGACCGTTAAAAGGTGCACTAAATAGATACTGGCCACTATGTCACAATACAGATGACTCGATGTCGCAACAAAGGGAGCAGAATGGAGAAAACTCAATATTACCTGCTATGTTGTGACACAGATTGAGGGTGTCGCGACATACCCCTGAAGATAGCTGTAGAGGAGTACTAATTGCTATGTTGTGACACAGGTCCTAGAGTGTCCTAGCATCTACTCGGTGACAGAAATAAAACGCAAAGTAGGGGCATTTTGGTCTGCACAATCAAACTTTAAGCTCGGGAACATCAACTAACCTAGGCTCCTTTGGCACATGTTATAGACATAATTCCTTTAGCCTAGATTCTCTTTGTAAAATTTGGTTTAGTTTTATTTCATTATTAGGTTTTAGATTTCTTTTATTTGTTCTTCTTGACTTTAAAATATATGAATTGTGGAAGCATTCAAACTCTGTGGATTCGTGCTTAATTTCAATACAATTAGGTTTAAGTATGCTTTCTCTTTATATTGATTTCATATTGTCTATGAAAGCCATGATGAACTAATCCCTCAATCGGGGATTAGCGATATGGTCTATTAATTGTTGTATAAGTTTACTCAATAGATCAGTTGTTTGGGAAAGGAAGAACGTGAAACAAACCCTGGGCTTGACAACCTCGGGAAGTCATCAAGGTAGGAATTAACCCAAAATTAGTATTGCCCATTTGTGAAAACCTTCACCCCAAGCCAGTTTGGACTGTGAGGTTGAAAAATAAGTAGTTATTGTTGACTCATTATGTTAGTGGAAGATTGGAAGCTTCTTCTAGGGTAGCAACTAGTTGATTGATGAGGAACCCAAATTAACAGTTGATGTGGATTAATGAAGCGAGCTAATCACCCATAATCGAGCTTTGATTTACTCTACTCTTCTATCTCCTAGATTTTATTTATTTTATATTACTTTATTTTATTATTCTAAAAACTTTAAAAACCTTTCTTTTATGTTCTCGTACTATAATTTATTTAAAGTATTAATTAGATCTTTTAGTGTTTAGTTTAGAATTGATCTAGCGCTTGCCTCCCTTGGGTACGATCCTCGGAGTACTCACCTACTTCGTTGTAAAACTATTTTACAACTTGACCCATATACTTGCAAATCCCACCTTATTATTCTATATTATATAGCAATATTCACACTCTAGACGTTAGTACGTTTGAAGGCGGTCAAATTGTTGGTGCCGTTGCCGATGAGGCAATGTCACCAGGTTAATTTTAACTTTCACACTCCAAATGAATAATTAGGAACTTTGCAGGTTATAGATATGATTTTATTTTATTTTTTATTACAAGTCTCCTCTTTTTGGGTTTAGTGTATAACTCGTAGTAGGGGCACACTTATTGTAGTAGCCACCGGTCCAAAGAGAATAATCAGAAGAAATTACCGACAGCAACAACAGTAGTAGATGCAAGAGCCAGCACCACTTGCTACAGGTAACGTACCACGAGAAAGCCCACTGTTTGATGATGCTGACGATAATGCCTAGGAAACCCACCAACACCACAGCTTTCCACAAACATACATATGGCTCGGAATAAGAAAACTTTAAAGGATTATACCTTACCAAGTGTGGACATGGTCCAAGAAAGTATAACAAGACTGACGATTACAACTAATAATTTTGAGATAAAATCAGAATGATTCAGATGATTCAGAATAATATGCAGTTTAGGGCCACTATGATAGAGGACCCTAAAAGCATTTAAAATGGTTTCCCCAACTTTGTAATACTTTTCGGTATAATGGGGTCACTAAGGTTGTTATTCATCTTTGGTTGTTCCCCTTCTCCTTGATTGATTACGCTTTTTCTTGGTTAGACTCGCAAGCACTAGGGTCTATCATGACATGGTATGAACTCACTAGAAATTTCTTACGGATGTTTTTCCCAATTAGCAAAGCAATTCAACTAAGAAGAGAGATCGTTGTCTCTAGATAGATGGAGGGAGAAAGTTTTTATGAGGCATGGGAATGTTTCAAAATGTTGATTCAAAAATGACTATACTGCATTTGGTTAACATCTGTATAGAATTGAGGAAGAGATGTAGTCAATGAGAACGAATTTCAAGCAGGTGTAGTGTGAGTGCACTAATTCAACAAGAACATTGAGAAAACTCGAGAGTCAATTGATGAGCATGATGGGTGACATTAAAAGAAAAATTGGCACAGATACTCCCAGCAACACGGAAGATAATCCACGGAGAGAAGGTAAAAAGCATGTGAAAATGGTTGCACTCTACTTGAGCAAAGTATTAAGTTGCCTAGAAACCACTACTCCGAAGACAACTAAAAAGAATAATGACGATTCTCAAGCGGTATCCCTGGAGGCAAAAGATGAGCCAGAACTAGAAGAGGTAACCACACCAGCAATAGAGATAGATAAGGAAATAACTAAAGATTCTTCCGGTGAAAAAATCCCATTCCCTTCAAGACTAGAGGAAAAACAAAAGTGGGATGAGGATGAAATTGTAAGTTTTCTGAACTTTTCAAAACATTAAATGTTAACCTGCCATTAATCAAGTTAATAGAGAAAGTTCTTAAGTACGCCAAGTTTTTAAAGGAAATTATGTCTAGGCATAGGAAAATTAAAGTAGGTGAACAAGTTAGTATAAGCATTTCTTGTAGTGCCATTATCCCAAGACAGGTTCCCCAAAAATTAAAAGACTCGAGAAGTTTTACTATTTCCATAGAGATAGGGAGCATTTATTTTAATAGACCTCTAAATGATTTAAGAGCTAGTATTAATTTGATGACTTTATATGTGCTTGAAAAGCTCAAGTTAAAAGATCTTAAATATACGTATATAACACTACAGTTGGCCGACAGATCTAAAGTTCATCCAAAAGGTGTACTAGAGGATGTATTAGTCAAAGTACATAGTTTCATTATTTTGGTAGATTTTTTGGTGCTTGATTTCGAAGAAGATCGTGAAATACCAATCTTATTAGAAAAACCCTTTCTAGCCACTTCTAGATCCACCATTGATTTAGAGAAAAATAAATTAACTATGAAAATTAATGGTTAGACTGGAACTTTTAAATGTGGCCATCAGCTGAGCAAGGAAGATAGGAGGAAGTTAGGGGAGCAATGTAAAAAATTATTTATTTCTAATGTCCCTGAGTCAAGGGACACACTTCTTTTTATGCATGTAGAAAGAATAAATAGGTTTAAGGAACGGGACAAACGAGTACAGGTGGAATGGTATGATGGGTGATGGATTAATACCGATAGAACAAAAAAATCATCCATCGATGAACTGAAGACATTGTCGAATGAATTCGATAGTAAAACTTAAAAAAGTTTGAATTGCTTAACTATTGTAAATTATTATATATTTAACTAACCGTGGAATTCTGATATTAACATTTATTAGATACATATTTAGACCAAGACACCCTTAGGATGGAATTTTGGGCTAAACAAAGTCGGTGCCGTAACACAGCAACCTTTTGTCGCGACACCATGCACAGAATACGTATATCGACAAGGAACACAAAAATGTTGTGACATGGTACCACGGGTTGCGACTG